>NW_027365319.1:0-123885 GCF_046119375.1 Phyllobates terribilis | reverse complement strand
TGCACCTTGCAATGTGGAGATATTACTGTTTGTGCATTTACAATATTCATTGATTTTTGCCATTGAAAAACATGTTTTTCATATACCAGAAATGTTTGAAGCTACTGACTGAATGAAAGGAGCTGGCATCTCACTCTCTTTGAATCTTCTTTATCATGCTAGGATTAGCAGGAAAAAGCAAAAAATTTCAGAATTGCACCTTGCAATGTGGAGATATTACTGTTTGTGCATTTACAATATTCATTGATTTTTGCCATTGAAAAACATGTTTTTCATATACCAGAAATGTTTGAAGCTACTGACTGAATGAAAGGAGCTGGCATCTCACTCTCTTTGAATCTTCTTTATCATGCTACGAGGAGCAGGAAAAAGCAAAAAATTTCAGAATTGCACCTTGCAATGCGCAGAAATTACTGTTTGTGCATTTACAATATTCATTGATTTTTGCCATTGAAAAACATCATGTTATTCATATACCAGAAATGATTGAAGCTACTGACTGAATGAAAGGAGCTGGCATCTCACTCTCTTTGAATCTTATTTATCATGCTAAGAGGAGCAGGAAAAAGTAAAAAATTTCAGAATTGCACCTTGCAATGCGGAGAAATTACTGTTTGTGCATTTATAATATTCAATGATTTTTGCCATTGAAAAACGTCCAGAAATGATTGAAGCTACTGACTGAACGAAAGGAGCTGGCATCTCACTCTCTTTGAATCTTCTTTATCATGCTAAGAGGAGCAGGAAAAAGCAAAAAATTTCAGAATTGCACCTTGCAATGCGGAGAAATTACTGTTTGTGCATTTACAATATTCATTAATTTTTGCCATTGAAAAACATCATGTTATTCATATACCAGAAATGTTTGAAGCTACTGACTGAATGAAAGGAGCTGGCATCTCACTCTCTTTGAATCTTCTTTATCATGCTAAGAGGAGCAGGAAAAAGCAAAAAATTTCAGAATTGCACCTTGCAATGCGGAGAAATTACTGTTTGTGCATTTACAATATTCATTGATTTTTGCCATTGAAAAACGTCCAGAAATGATTGAAGCTACTGACTGAATGAAAGGAGCTGGCATCTCACTCTCTTTGAATCTTCTTTATCATGCTAAGAGGAGCAGGAAAAAGCAAAAAATTTCAGAATTGCACCTTGCAATGCGGAGAAATTACTGTTTGTGCATTTACAATATCCATTGATTTTTGCCATTGAAAAACATCATGTTATTCATATACCAGAAATGTTTGAAGCTACTGACTGAATGAAAGGAGCTGACATCTCACTCTCTTTGAATCTTCTTTATCATGCTAAGAGGAGCAGGAAAAAGCAAAAAATTTCAGAATTGCACCTTGCAATGCGGAGAAATTACTGTTTGTGCATTTACAATATTCATTGATTTTTGCCATTGAAAAACGTCCAGAAATGATTGAAGCTACTGACTGAATGAAAGGAGCTGGCATCTCACTCTCTTTGAATCTTCTTTATCATGCTAAGAGGAGCAGGAAAAAGCAAAAAATTTCAGAATTGCACCTTGCAATGCGGAGAAATTACTGTTTGTGCATTTACAATATTCATTGATTTTTGCCATTGAAAAACATCATGTTATTCATATACCAGAAATGTTTGAAGCTACTGACTGAATGAAAGGAGCTGGCATCTCACTCTCTTTGAATCTTCTTTATCATGCTAAGTGGAGCAGGAAAAAGCAAAAAATTTCAGACTTGCACCTTGCAATGCGGAGAAATTACTGTTTGTGCATTTACAATATTCATTGATTTTTGCCATTGAAAAACATCATGTTATTCATATACCAGAAATGTTTGAAGCTACTGACTGAATGAAAGGAGCTGGCATCTCACTCTCTTTGAGTATTCTTTACCATGCTAAGAGGAGCAGGAAAAAGCAAAAAATTTCAGAATTGCACCTTGCAATGCGGAGAAATTACTGTTTGTGCATTTACAATATTCATTGATTTTTGCCATTGAAAAACGTCCAGAAATGATTGAAGCTACTGACTGAATGAAAGGAGCTGGCATCTCACTCTCTTTGAATCTTCTTTATCATGCTAAGAGGAGCAGGAAAAAGCAAAAAATTTCAGAATTGCACCTTGCAATGCGGAGAAATTACAGTTTGTGCATTTACAATATTCATTGATTTTTGCCATCGAAAAATGTCCAGAAATGATTGAAGCTACTAACTGAATGAAAGGAGCTGGCATCTCACTCTCTTTGAATCTTCTTTATCATGCTAAGAGGAGCAGGAAAAAGCAAAAAATTTCAGACTTGCACCTTGCAATGCGGAGAAATTACTGTTTGTGCATTTACAATATTCATTGATTTTTGTCATTGAAAAACATCATGTTATTCATATACCAGAAATGTTTGAAGCTACTGACTGAATGAAAGGAGCTGGCATCTCACTCTCTTTGAATCTTCTTTACCATGCTAAGAGGAGCAGGAAAAAGCAAAAAATTTCAGAATTGCACCTTGCAATGCACAGAAATTACTGTTTGTGCATTTACAATATTCATTGATTTTTGCCATTGAAAAACGTCCAGAAATGATTGAAGCTACTGACTGAATGAAAGGAGCTGGCATCTCACTCTCTTTGAATCTTCTTTATCATGCTAAGAGGAGCAGGAAAAAGCAAAAAATTTCAGAATTGCACCTTGCAATGCGGAGAAATTTCAGTTTGTGCATTTACAATATTCATTGATTTTTGCCATTGAAAAACGTCCAGAAATGATTGAAGCTACTGACTGAATGAAAGGAGCTGGCATCTCAATCTCTTTGAATCTTCTTTATCATGCTAAGAGGAGCAGGAAAAAGCAAAAAATTTCAGAATTGCACCTTGCAATGCGGAGAAATTACTGTTTGTGCATTTACAATATTCATTGATTTTTGCCATTGAAAAACGTCCAGAAATGATTGAAGCTACTGACTGAATGAAAGGAGCTGGCATCTCACTCTCTTTGAATCTTCTTTATCATGCTAAGAGGAGCAGGAAAAAGCAAAAAATTTCAGAATTGCACCTTGCAATGCGGAGAAATTACTGTTTGTGCATTTACAATATTCATTGATTTTTGCCATTGAAAAACATGTTATTCATATACCAGAAATGTTTGAAGCTACTGACTGAATGAAAGGAGCTGGCATCTCACTCTCTTTGAATCTTCTTTATCATGCTAGGATTAACAGGAAAAAGCAAAAAATTTCAGAATTGCACCTTGCAATGTGGAGATATTACTGTTTGTGCATTTACAATATTCATTGATTTTTGCCATTGAAAAACATGTTTTTCATATACCAGAAATGTTTGAAGCTACTGACTGAATGAAAGGAGCTGGCATCTCACTCTTTGAATCTTCTTTATCATGCTAGGATTAGCAGGAAAAAGCAAAAAATTTCAGAATTGCACCTTGCAATGTGGAGATATTACTGTTTGTGCATTTACAATATTCATTGATTTTTGCCATTGAAAAACATGTTTTTCATATACCAGAAATGTTTGAAGCTACTGACTGAATGAAAGGAGCTGGCATCTCACTCTCTTTGAATCTTCTTTATCATGCTAGGATTAACAGGAAAAAGCAAAAAATTTCAGAATTGCACCTTGCAATGTGGAGATATTACTGTTTGTGCATTTACAATATTCATTGATTTTTGCCATTGAAAAACATGTTTTTCATATACCAGAAATGTTTGAAGCTACTGACTGAATGAAAGGAGCTGGCATCTCACTCTCTTTGAATCTTCTTTATCATGCTAGGATTAACAGGAAAAAGCAAAAAATTTCAGAATTGCACCTTGCAATGTGGAGATATTACTGTTTGTGCATTTACAATATTCATTGATTTTTGCCATTGAAAAACATGTTTTTCATATACCAGAAATGTTTGAAGCTACTGACTGAATGAAAGGAGCTGGCATCTCACTCTCTTTGAATCTTCTTTATCATGCTAGGATTAACAGGAAAAAGCAAAAAATTTCAGAATTGCACCTTGCAATGTGGAGATATTACTGTTTGTGCATTTACAATATTCATTGATTTTTGCCATTGAAAAACGTCCAGAAATGTTTGAAGCTACTGACTGAATGAAAGGAGCTGGCATCTCACTCTCTTTGAATCTTCTTTATCATGCTAGGATTAGCAGGAAAAAGCAAAAAATTTCAGAATTGCACCTTGCAATGTGGAGATATTACTGTTTGTGCATTTACAATATTCATTGATTTTTGCCATTGAAAAACATGTTTTTCATATACCAGAAATGTTTGAAGCTACTGACTGAATGAAAGGAGCTGGCATCTCACTCTCTTTGAATCTTCTTTATCATGCTAGGATTTACAGGAAAAAGCAAAAAATTTCAGAATTGCACCTTGCAATGTGGAGATATTACTGTTTGTGCATTTACAATATTCATTGATTTTTGCCATTGAAAAACATGTTTTTCATATACCAGAAATGTTTGAAGCTACTGACTGAATGAAAGGAGCTGGCATCTCACTCTCTTTGAGTCTTCTTTATCATGCTAGGATTAACAGGAAAAAGCAAAAAATTTCAGAATTGCACCTTGCAATGTGGAGATATTACTGTTTGTGCATTTACAATATTCATTGATTTTTGCCATTGAAAAACGTCCAGAAATGTTTGAAGCTACTGACTGAATGAAAGGAGCTGGCATCTCACTCTCTTTGAATCTTCTTTATCATGCTAGGATTAGCAGGAAAAAGCAAAAAATTTCAGAATTGCACCTTGCAATGTGGAGATATTACTGTTTGTGCATTTACAATATTCATTGATTTTTGCCATTGAAAAACATGTTTTTCATATACCAGAAATGTTTGAAGCTACTGACTGAATGAAAGGAGCTGGCATCTCACTCTCTTTGAATCTTCTTTATCATGCTAGGATTAGCAGGAAAAAGCAAAAAATTTCAGAATTGCACCTTGCAATGTGGAGATATTACTGTTTGTGCATTTACAATATTCATTGATTTTTGCCATTGAAAAACATGTTTTTCATATACCAGAAATGTTTGAAGCTACTGACTGAATGAAAGGAGCTGGCATCTCACTCTCTTTGAATCTTCTTTATCATGCTACGAGGAGCAGGAAAAAGCAAAAAATTTCAGAATTGCACCTTGCAATGCGCAGAAATTACTGTTTGTGCATTTACAATATTCATTGATTTTTGCCATTGAAAAACATCATGTTATTCATATACCAGAAATGATTGAAGCTACTGACTGAATGAAAGGAGCTGGCATCTCACTCTCTTTGAATCTTATTTATCATGCTAAGAGGAGCAGGAAAAAGTAAAAAATTTCAGAATTGCACCTTGCAATGCGGAGAAATTACTGTTTGTGCATTTATAATATTCAATGATTTTTGCCATTGAAAAACGTCCAGAAATGATTGAAGCTACTGACTGAACGAAAGGAGCTGGCATCTCACTCTCTTTGAATCTTCTTTATCATGCTAAGAGGAGCAGGAAAAAGCAAAAAATTTCAGAATTGCACCTTGCAATGCGGAGAAATTACTGTTTGTGCATTTACAATATTCATTAATTTTTGCCATTGAAAAACATCATGTTATTCATATACCAGAAATGTTTGAAGCTACTGACTGAATGAAAGGAGCTGGCATCTCACTCTCTTTGAATCTTCTTTATCATGCTAAGAGGAGCAGGAAAAAGCAAAAAATTTCAGAATTGCACCTTGCAATGCGGAGAAATTACTGTTTGTGCATTTACAATATTCATTGATTTTTGCCATTGAAAAACGTCCAGAAATGATTGAAGCTACTGACTGAATGAAAGGAGCTGGCATCTCACTCTCTTTGAATCTTCTTTATCATGCTAAGAGGAGCAGGAAAAAGCAAAAAATTTCAGAATTGCACCTTGCAATGCGGAGAAATTACTGTTTGTGCATTTACAATATCCATTGATTTTTGCCATTGAAAAACATCATGTTATTCATATACCAGAAATGTTTGAAGCTACTGACTGAATGAAAGGAGCTGACATCTCACTCTCTTTGAATCTTCTTTATCATGCTAAGAGGAGCAGGAAAAAGCAAAAAATTTCAGAATTGCACCTTGCAATGCGGAGAAATTACTGTTTGTGCATTTACAATATTCATTGATTTTTGCCATTGAAAAACGTCCAGAAATGATTGAAGCTACTGACTGAATGAAAGGAGCTGGCATCTCACTCTCTTTGAATCTTCTTTATCATGCTAAGAGGAGCAGGAAAAAGCAAAAAATTTCAGAATTGCACCTTGCAATGCGGAGAAATTACTGTTTGTGCATTTACAATATTCATTGATTTTTGCCATTGAAAAACATCATGTTATTCATATACCAGAAATGTTTGAAGCTACTGACTGAATGAAAGGAGCTGGCATCTCACTCTCTTTGAATCTTCTTTATCATGCTAAGTGGAGCAGGAAAAAGCAAAAAATTTCAGACTTGCACCTTGCAATGCGGAGAAATTACTGTTTGTGCATTTACAATATTCATTGATTTTTGCCATTGAAAAACATCATGTTATTCATATACCAGAAATGTTTGAAGCTACTGACTGAATGAAAGGAGCTGGCATCTCACTCTCTTTGAGTATTCTTTACCATGCTAAGAGGAGCAGGAAAAAGCAAAAAATTTCAGAATTGCACCTTGCAATGCGGAGAAATTACTGTTTGTGCATTTACAATATTCATTGATTTTTGCCATTGAAAAACGTCCAGAAATGATTGAAGCTACTGACTGAATGAAAGGAGCTGGCATCTCACTCTCTTTGAATCTTCTTTATCATGCTAAGAGGAGCAGGAAAAAGCAAAAAATTTCAGAATTGCACCTTGCAATGCGGAGAAATTACAGTTTGTGCATTTACAATATTCATTGATTTTTGCCATCGAAAAATGTCCAGAAATGATTGAAGCTACTAACTGAATGAAAGGAGCTGGCATCTCACTCTCTTTGAATCTTCTTTATCATGCTAAGAGGAGCAGGAAAAAGCAAAAAATTTCAGACTTGCACCTTGCAATGCGGAGAAATTACTGTTTGTGCATTTACAATATTCATTGATTTTTGTCATTGAAAAACATCATGTTATTCATATACCAGAAATGTTTGAAGCTACTGACTGAATGAAAGGAGCTGGCATCTCACTCTCTTTGAATCTTCTTTACCATGCTAAGAGGAGCAGGAAAAAGCAAAAAATTTCAGAATTGCACCTTGCAATGCACAGAAATTACTGTTTGTGCATTTACAATATTCATTGATTTTTGCCATTGAAAAACGTCCAGAAATGATTGAAGCTACTGACTGAATGAAAGGAGCTGGCATCTCACTCTCTTTGAATCTTCTTTATCATGCTAAGAGGAGCAGGAAAAAGCAAAAAATTTCAGAATTGCACCTTGCAATGCGGAGAAATTTCAGTTTGTGCATTTACAATATTCATTGATTTTTGCCATTGAAAAACGTCCAGAAATGATTGAAGCTACTGACTGAATGAAAGGAGCTGGCATCTCAATCTCTTTGAATCTTCTTTATCATGCTAAGAGGAGCAGGAAAAAGCAAAAAATTTCAGAATTGCACCTTGCAATGCGGAGAAATTACTGTTTGTGCATTTACAATATTCATTGATTTTTGCCATTGAAAAACGTCCAGAAATGATTGAAGCTACTGACTGAATGAAAGGAGCTGGCATCTCACTCTCTTTGAATCTTCTTTATCATGCTAAGAGGAGCAGGAAAAAGCAAAAAATTTCAGAATTGCACCTTGCAATGCGGAGAAATTACTGTTTGTGCATTTACAATATTCATTGATTTTTGCCATTGAAAAACATGTTATTCATATACCAGAAATGTTTGAAGCTACTGACTGAATGAAAGGAGCTGGCATCTCACTCTCTTTGAATCTTCTTTATCATGCTAGGATTAACAGGAAAAAGCAAAAAATTTCAGAATTGCACCTTGCAATGTGGAGATATTACTGTTTGTGCATTTACAATATTCATTGATTTTTGCCATTGAAAAACATGTTTTTCATATACCAGAAATGTTTGAAGCTACTGACTGAATGAAAGGAGCTGGCATCTCACTCTCTTTGAATCTTCTTTATCATGCTAGGATTAACAGGAAAAAGCAAAAAATTTCAGAATTGCACCTTGCAATGTGGAGATATTACTGTTTGTGCATTTACAATATTCATTGATTTTTGCCATTGAAAAACATGTTTTTCATATACCAGAAATGTTTGAAGCTACTGACTGAATGAAAGGAGCTGGCATCTCACTCTCTTTGAATCTTCTTTATCATGCTAGGATTAGCAGGAAAAAGCAAAAAATTTCAGAATTGCACCTTGCAATGTGGAGATATTACTGTTTGTGCATTTACAATATTCATTGATTTTTGCCATTGAAAAACATGTTTTTCATATACCAGAAATGTTTGAAGCTACTGACTGAATGAAAGGAGCTGGCATCTCACTCTCTTTGAATCTTCTTTATCATGCTACGAGGAGCAGGAAAAAGCAAAAAATTTCAGAATTGCACCTTGCAATGCGCAGAAATTACTGTTTGTGCATTTACAATATTCATTGATTTTTGCCATTGAAAAACATCATGTTATTCATATACCAGAAATGATTGAAGCTACTGACTGAATGAAAGGAGCTGGCATCTCACTCTCTTTGAATCTTATTTATCATGCTAAGAGGAGCAGGAAAAAGTAAAAAATTTCAGAATTGCACCTTGCAATGCGGAGAAATTACTGTTTGTGCATTTATAATATTCAATGATTTTTGCCATTGAAAAACGTCCAGAAATGATTGAAGCTACTGACTGAACGAAAGGAGCTGGCATCTCACTCTCTTTGAATCTTCTTTATCATGCTAAGAGGAGCAGGAAAAAGCAAAAAATTTCAGAATTGCACCTTGCAATGCGGAGAAATTACTGTTTGTGCATTTACAATATTCATTAATTTTTGCCATTGAAAAACATCATGTTATTCATATACCAGAAATGTTTGAAGCTACTGACTGAATGAAAGGAGCTGGCATCTCACTCTCTTTGAATCTTCTTTATCATGCTAAGAGGAGCAGGAAAAAGCAAAAAATTTCAGAATTGCACCTTGCAATGCGGAGAAATTACTGTTTGTGCATTTACAATATCCATTGATTTTTGCCATTGAAAAACATCATGTTATTCATATACCAGAAATGTTTGAAGCTACTGACTGAATGAAAGGAGCTGACATCTCACTCTCTTTGAATCTTCTTTATCATGCTAAGAGGAGCAGGAGAAAGCAAAAAATTTCAGAATTGCACCTTGCAATGCGGAGAAATTACTGTTTGTGCATTTACAATATTCATTGATTTTTGCCATTGAAAAACGTCCAGAAATGATTGAAGCTACTGACTGAATGAAAGGAGCTGGCATCTCACTCTCTTTGAATCTTCTTTATCATGCTAAGAGGAGCAGGAAAAAGCAAAAAATTTCAGAATTGCACCTTGCAATGCGGAGAAATTACTGTTTGTGCATTTACAATATTCATTGATTTTTGCCATTGAAAAACATCATGTTATTCATATACCAGAAATGTTTGAAGCTACTGACAGAATGAAAGGAGCTGGCATCTCACTCTCTTTGAATCTTCTTTATCATGCTAAGTGGAGCAGGAAAAAGCAAAAAATTTCAGACTTGCACCTTGCAATGCGGAGAAATTACTGTTTGTGCATTTACAATATTCATTGATTTTTGCCATTGAAAAACATCATGTTATTCATATACCAGAAATGTTTGAAGCTACTGACTGAATGAAAGGAGCTGGCATCTCACTCTCTTTGAGTATTCTTTACCATGCTAAGAGGAGCAGGAAAAAGCAAAAAATTTCAGAATTGCACCTTGCAATGCGGAGAAATTACTGTTTGTGCATTTACAATATTCATTGATTTTTGCCATTGAAAAACGTCCAGAAATGATTGAAGCTACTGACTGAATGAAAGGAGCTGGCATCTCACTCTCTTTGAATCTTCTTTATCATGCTAAGAGGAGCAGGAAAAAGCAAAAAATTTCAGAATTGCACCTTGCAATGCGGAGAAATTACAGTTTGTGCATTTACAATATTCATTGATTTTTGCCATTGAAAAATGTCCAGAAATGATTGAAGCTACTAACTGAATGAAAGGAGCTGGCATCTCACTCTCTTTGAATCTTCTTTATCATGCTAAGAGGAGCAGGAAAAAGCAAAAAATTTCAGACTTGCACCTTGCAATGCGGAGAAATTACTGTTTGTGCATTTACAATATTCATTGATTTTTGTCATTGAAAAACATCATGTTATTCATATACCAGAAATGTTTGAAGCTACTGACTGAATGAAAGGAGCTGGCATCTCACTCTCTTTGAATCTTCTTTACCATGCTAAGAGGAGCAGGAAAAAGCAAAAAATTTCAGAATTGCACCTTGCAATGCACAGAAATTACTGTTTGTGCATTTACAATATTCATTGATTTTTGCCATTGAAAAACGTCCAGAAATGATTGAAGCTACTGACTGAATGAAAGGAGCTGGCATCTCACTCTCTTTGAATCTTCTTTATCATGCTAAGAGGAGCAGGAAAAAGCAAAAAATTTCAGAATTGCACCTTGCAATGCGGAGAAATTACTGTTTGTGCATTTACAATATTCATTGATTTTTGCCATTGAAAAACATGTTATTCATATACCAGAAATGTTTGAAGCTACTGACTGAATGAAAGGAGCTGGCATCTCACTCTCTTTGAATCTTCTTTATCATGCTAGGATTAACAGGAAAAAGCAAAAAATTTCAGAATTGCACCTTGCAATGTGGAGATATTACTGTTTGTGCATTTACAATATTCATTGATTTTTGCCATTGAAAAACATGTTTTTCATATACCAGAAATGTTTGAAGCTACTGACTGAATGAAAGGAGCTGGCATCTCACTCTCTTTGAATCTTCTTTATCATGCTAGGATTAACAGGAAAAAGCAAAAAATTTCAGAATTGCACCTTGCAATGTGGAGATATTACTGTTTGTGCATTTACAATATTCATTGATTTTTGCCATTGAAAAACGTCCAGAAATGTTTGAAGCTACTGACTGAATGAAAGGAGCTGGCATCTCACTCTCTTTGAATCTTCTTTATCATGCTAGGATTAGCAGGAAAAAGCAAAAAATTTCAGAATTGCACCTTGCAATGTGGAGATATTACTGTTTGTGCATTTACAATATTCATTGATTTTTGCCATTGAAAAACATGTTTTTCATATACCAGAAATGTTTGAAGCTACTGACTGAATGAAAGGAGCTGGCATCTCACTCTCTTTGAATCTTCTTTATCATGCTAGGATTTACAGGAAAAAGCAAAAAATTTCAGAATTGCACCTTGCAATGTGGAGATATTACTGTTTGTGCATTTACAATATTCATTGATTTTTGCCATTGAAAAACATGTTTTTCATATACAAGAAATGTTTGAAGCTACTGACTGAATGAAAGGAGCTGGCATCTCACTCTCTTTGAATCTTCTTTATCATGCTAGGATTAACAGGAAAAAGCAAAAAATTTCAGAATTGCACCTTGCAATGTGGAGATATTACTGTTTGTGCATTTACAATATTCATTGATTTTTGCCATTGAAAAACGTCCAGAAATGTTTGAAGCTACTGACTGAATGAAAGGAGCTGGCATCTCACTCTCTTTGAATCTTCTTTATCATGCTAGGATTAGCAGGAAAAAGCAAAAAATTTCAGAATTGCACCTTGCAATGTGGAGATATTCCTGTTTGTGCATTTACAATATTCATTGATTTTTGCCATTGAAAAACATGTTTTTCATATACCAGAAATGTTTGAAGCTACTGACTGAATGAAAGGAGCTGGCATCTCACTCTCTTTGAATCTTCTTTATCATGCTAGGATTAGCAGGAAAAAGCAAAAAATTTCAGAATTGCACCTTGCAATGTGGAGATATTACTGTTTGTGCATTTACAATATTCATTGATTTTTGCCATTGAAAAACATGTTTTTCATATACCAGAAATGTTTGAAGCTACTGACTGAATGAAAGGAGCTGGCATCTCACTCTCTTTGAATCTTCTTTATCATGCTACGAGGAGCAGGAAAAAGCAAAAAATTTCAGAATTGCACCTTGCAATGCGCAGAAATTACTGTTTGTGCATTTACAATATTCATTGATTTTTGCCATTGAAAAACATCATGTTATTCATATACCAGAAATGATTGAAGCTACTGACTGAATGAAAGGAGCTGGCATCTCACTCTCTTTGAATCTTATTTATCATGCTAAGAGGAGCAGGAAAAAGTAAAAAATTTCAGAATTGCACCTTGCAATGCGGAGAAATTACTGTTTGTGCATTTATAATATTCAATGATTTTTGCCATTGAAAAACGTCCAGAAATGATTGAAGCTACTGACTGAACGAAAGGAGCTGGCATCTCACTCTCTTTGAATCTTCTTTATCATGCTAAGAGGAGCAGGAAAAAGCAAAAAATTTCAGAATTGCACCTTGCAATGCGGAGAAATTACTGTTTGTGCATTTACAATATTCATTAATTTTTGCCATTGAAAAACATCATGTTATTCATATACCAGAAATGTTTGAAGCTACTGACTGAATGAAAGGAGCTGGCATCTCACTCTCTTTGAATCTTCTTTATCATGCTAAGAGGAGCAGGAAAAAGCAAAAAATTTCAGAATTGCACCTTGCAATGCGGAGAAATTACTGTTTGTGCATTTACAATATTCATTGATTTTTGCCATTGAAAAACGTCCAGAAATGATTGAAGCTACTGACTGAATGAAAGGAGCTGGCATCTCACTCTCTTTGAATCTTCTTTATCATGCTAAGAGGAGCAGGAAAAAGCAAAAAATTTCAGAATTGCACCTTGCAATGCGGAGAAATTACTGTTTGTGCATTTACAATATCCATTGATTTTTGCCATTGAAAAACATCATGTTATTCATATACCAGAAATGTTTGAAGCTACTGACTGAATGAAAGGAGCTGACATCTCACTCTCTTTGAATCTTCTTTATCATGCTAAGAGGAGCAGGAAAAAGCAAAAAATTTCAGAATTGCACCTTGCAATGCGGAGAAATTACTGTTTGTGCATTTACAATATTCATTGATTTTTGCCATTGAAAAACGTCCAGAAATGATTGAAGCTACTGACTGAATGAAAGGAGCTGGCATCTCACTCTCTTTGAATCTTCTTTATCATGCTAAGAGGAGCAGGAAAAAGCAAAAAATTTCAGAATTGCACCTTGCAATGCGGAGAAATTACTGTTTGTGCATTTACAATATTCATTGATTTTTGCCATTGAAAAACATCATGTTATTCATATAGCAGAAATGTTTGAAGCTACTGACTGAATGAAAGGAGATGGCATCTCACTCTCTTTGAATCTTCTTTATCATGCTAAGTGGAGCAGGAAAAAGCAAAAAATTTCAGACTTGCACCTTGCAATGCGGAGAAATTACTGTTTGTGCATTTACAATATTCATTGATTTTTGCCATTGAAAAACATCATGTTATTCATATACCAGAAATGTTTGAAGCTACTGACTGAATGAAAGGAGCTGGCATCTCACTCTCTTTGAGTATTCTTTACCATGCTAAGAGGAGCAGGAAAAAGCAAAAAATTTCAGAATTGCACCTTGCAATGCGGAGAAATTACTGTTTGTGCATTTACAATATTCATTGATTTTTGCCATTGAAAAACGTCCAGAAATGATTGAAGCTACTGACTGAATGAAAGGAGCTGGCATCTCACTCTCTTTGAATCTTCTTTATCATGCTAAGAGGAGCAGGAAAAAGCAAAAAATTTCAGAATTGCACCTTGCAATGCGGAGAAATTACAGTTTGTGCATTTACAATATTCATTGATTTTTGCCATTGAAAAATGTCCAGAAATGATTGAAGCTACTAACTGAATGAAAGGAGCTGGCATCTCACTCTCTTTGAATCTTCTTTATCATGCTAAGAGGAGCAGGAAAAAGCAAAAAATTTCAGACTTGCACCTTGCAATGCGGAGAAATTACTGTTTGTGCATTTACAATATTCATTGATTTTTGTCATTGAAAAACATCATGTTATTCATATACCAGAAATGTTTGAAGCTACTGACTGAATGAAAGGAGCTGGCATCTCACTCTCTTTGAATCTTCTTTACCATGCTAAGAGGAGCAGGAAAAAGCAAAAAATTTCAGAATTGCACCTTGCAATGCACAGAAATTACTGTTTGTGCATTTACAATATTCATTGATTTTTGCCATTGAAAAACGTCCAGAAATGATTGAAGCTACTGACTGAATGAAAGGAGCTGGCATCTCACTCTCTTTGAATCTTCTTTATCATGCTAAGAGGAGCAGGAAAAAGCAAAAAATTTCAGAATTGCACCTTGCAATGCGGAGAAATTTCAGTTTGTGCATTTACAATATTCATTGATTTTTGCCATTGAAAAACGTCCAGAAATGATTGAAGCTACTGACTGAATGAAAGGAGCTGGCATCTCAATCTCTTTGAATCTTCTTTATCATGCTAAGAGGAGCAGGAAAAAGCAAAAAATTTCAGAATTGCACCTTGCAATGCGGAGAAATTACTGTTTGTGCATTTACAATATTCATTGATTTTTGCCATTGAAAAACGTCCAGAAATGATTGAAGCTACTGACTGAATGAAAGGAGCTGGCATCTCACTCTCTTTGAATCTTCTTTATCATGCTAAGAGGAGCAGGAAAAAGCAAAAAATTTCAGAATTGCACCTTGCAATGCGGAGAAATTACTGTTTGTGCATTTACAATATTCATTGATTTTTGCCATTGAAAAACATGTTATTCATATACCAGAAATGTTTGAAGCTACTGACTGAATGAAAGGAGCTGGCATCTCACTCTCTTTGAATCTTCTTTATCATGCTAGGATTAACAGGAAAAAGCAAAAAATTTCAGAATTGCACCTTGCAATGTGGAGATATTACTGTTTGTGCATTTACAATATTCATTGATTTTTGCCATTGAAAAACATGTTTTTCATATACCAGAAATGTTTGAAGCTACTGACTGAATGAAAGGAGCTGGCATCTCACTCTCTTTGAATCTTCTTTATCATGCTAGGATTAACAGGAAAAAGCAAAAAATTTCAGAATTGCACCTTGCAATGTGGAGATATTACTGTTTGTGCATTTACAATATTCATTGATTTTTGCCATTGAAAAACGTCCAGAAATGTTTGAAGCTACTGACTGAATGAAAGGAGCTGGCATCTCACTCTCTTTGAATCTTCTTTATCATGCTAGGATTAGCAGGAAAAAGCAAAAAATTTCAGAACTGCACCTTGCAATGTGGAGATATTACTGTTTGTGCATTTACAATATTCATTGATTTTTGCCATTGAAAAACATGTTTTTCATATACCAGAAATGTTTGAAGCTACTGACTGAATGAAAGGAGCTGGCATCTCACTCTTTGAATCTTCTTTATCATGCTAGGATTAGCAGGAAAAAGCAAAAAATTTCAGAATTGCACCTTGCAATGTGGAGATATTACTGTTTGTGCATTTACAATATTCATTGATTTTTGCCATTGAAAAACATGTTTTTCATATACCAGAAATGTTTGAAGCTACTGACTGAATGAAAGGAGCTGGCATCTCACTCTCTTTGAATCTTCTTTATCATGCTAGGATTAGCAGGAAAAAGCAAAAAATTTCAGAATTGCACCTTGCAATGTGGAGATATTACTGTTTGTGCATTTACAATATTCATTGATTTTTGCCATTGAAAAACATGTTTTTCATATACCAGAAATGTTTGAAGCTACTGACTGAATGAAAGGAGCTGGCATCTCACTCTCTTTGAATCTTCTTTATCATGCTAGGATTAACAGGAAAAAGCAAAAAATTTCAGAATTGCACCTTGCAATGTGGAGATATTACTGTTTGTGCATTTACAATATTCATTGATTTTTGCCATTGAAAAACGTCCAGAAATGTTTGAAGCTACTGACTGAATGAAAGGAGCTGGCATCTCACTCTCTTTGAATCTTCTTTATCATGCTAGGATTAGCAGGAAAAAGCAAAAAAATTCAGAATTGCACCTTGCAATGTGGAGATATTACTGTTTGTGCATTTACAATATTCATTGATTTTTGCCATTGAAAAACATGTTTTTCATATACCAGAAATGTTTGAAGCTACTGACTGAATGAAAGGAGCTGGCATCTCACTCTTTGAATCTTCTTTATCATGCTAGGATTAGCAGGAAAAAGCAAAAAATTTCAGAATTGCACCTTGCAATGTGGAGATATTACTGTTTGTGCATTTACAATATTCATTGATTTTTGCCATTGAAAAACATGTTTTTCATATACCAGAAATGTTTGAAGCTACTGACTGAATGAAAGGAGCTGGCATCTCACTCTCTTTGAATCTTCTTTATCATGCTAGGATTAACAGGAAAAAGCAAAAAATTTCAGAATTGCACCTTGCAATGTGGAGATATTACTGTTTGTGCATTTACAATATTCATTGATTTTTGCCATTGAAAAACATGTTTTTCATATACCAGAAATGTTTGAAGCTACTGACTGAATGAAAGGAGCTGGCATCTCACTCTCTTTGAATCTTCTTTATCATGCTAGGATTAACAGGAAAAAGCAAAAAATTTCAGAATTGCACCTTGCAATGTGGAGATATTACTGTTTGTGCATTTACAATATTCATTGATTTTTGCCATTGAAAAACGTCCAGAAATGTTTGAAGCTACTGACTGAATGAAAGGAGCCGGCATCTCACTCTCTTTGAATCTTCTTTATCATGCTAGGATTAGCAGGAAAAAGCAAAAAATTTCAGAATTGCACCTTGCAATGTGGAGATATTACTGTTTGTGCATTTACAATATTCATTGATTTTTGCCATTGAAAAACATGTTTTTCATATACCAGAAATGTTTGAAGCTACTGACTGAATGAAAGGAGCTGGCATCTCACTCTCTTTGAATCTTCTTTATTATGCTAGGATTAACAGGAAAAAGCAAAAAATTTCAGAATTGCACCTTGCAATGTGGAGATATTACTGTTTGTGCATTTACAATATTCATTGATTTTTGCCATTGAAAAACATGTTTTTCATATACCAGAAATGTTTGAAGCTACTGACTGAATGAAAGGAGCTGGCATCTCACTCTCTTTGAATCTTCTTTATCATGCTAGGATTAACAGGAAAAAGCAAAAAATTTCAGAATTGCACCTTGCAATGTGGAGATATTACTGTTTGTGCATTTACAATATTCATTGATTTTTGCCATTGAAAAACGTCCAGAAATGTTTGAAGCTACTGACTGAATGAAAGGAGCTGGCATCTCACTCTCTTTGAATCTTCTTTATCATGCTAGGATTAGCAGGAAAAAGCAAAAAATTTCAGAATTGCACCTTGCAATGTGGAGATATTACTGTTTGTGCATTTACAATATTCATTGATTTTTGCCATTGAAAAACATGTTTTTCATATACCAGAAATGTTTGAAGCTACTGACTGAATGAAAGGAGCTGGCATCTCACTCTCTTTGAATCTTCTTTATCATGCTAGGATTAGCAGGAAAAAGCAAAAAATTTCAGAATTGCACCTTGCAATGTGGAGATATTACTGTTTGTGCATTTACAATATTCATTGATTTTTGCCATTGAAAAACATGTTTTTCATATACCAGAAATGTTTGAAGCTACTGACTGAATGAAAGGAGCTGGCATCTCACTCTCTTTGAAACTTCTTTATCATGCTAGGATTAACAGGAAAAAGCAAAAAATTTCAGAATTGCACCTTGCAATGTGGAGATATTACTGTTTGTGCATTTACAATATTCATTGATTTTTGCCATTGAAAAACGTCCAGAAATGTTTGAAGCTACTGACTGAATGAAAGGAGCTGGCATCTCACTCTCTTTGAATCTTCTTTATCATGCTAGTAATAGCAGGAAAAAGCAAAAAATTTCATAATTGCACCTTGCAATGTGGAGATATTACTGTTTGTGCATTTACAATATTCATTGATTTTTGCCATTGAAAAACATCATGTTATTCATATACCAGAAATGTTTGAAGCTACAGACTGAATGAAAGGAGCTGGCATCTCACTCTCTTTGAATCTTCTTTATCATGCTAGGATTAGCAGGAAAAAGCAAAAAATTTCAGAATTGCACCTTGCAATGTGGAGATATTACTGTTTGTGCATTTACAATATTCATTGATTTTTGCCATTGAAAAACATGTTTTTCATATACCAGAAATGTTTGAAGCTACTGACTGAATGAAAGGAGCTGGCATCTCACTCTTTGAATCTTCTTTATCATGCTAGGATTAGCAGGAAAAAGCAAAAAATTTCAGAATTGCACCTTGCAATGTGGAGATATTACTGTTTGTGCATTTACAATATTCATTGATTTTTGCCATTGAAAAACATGTTTTTCATATACCAGAAATGTTTGAAGCTACTGACTGAATGAAAGGAGCTGGCATCTCACTCTCTTTGAATCTTCTTTATCATGCTAGGATTAACAGGAAAAAGCAAAAAATTTCAGAATTGCACCTTGCAATGTGGAGATATTACTGTTTGTGCATTTACAATATTCATTGATTTTTGCCATTGAAAAACATGTTTTTCATATACCAGAAATGTTTGAAGCTACTGACTGAATGAAAGGAGCTGGCATCTCACTCTCTTTGAATCTTCTTTATCATGCTAGGATTAACAGGAAAAAGCAAAAAATTTCAGAATTGCACCTTGCAATGTGGAGATATTACTGTTTGTGCATTTACAATATTCATTGATTTTTGCCATTGAAAAACGTCCAGAAATGTTTGAAGCTACTGACTGAATGAAAGGAGCTGGCATCTCACTCTCTTTGAATCTTCTTTATCATGCTAGGATTAGCAGGAAAAAGCAAAAAATTTCAGAATTGCACCTTGCAATGTGGAGATATTACTGTTTGTGCATTTACAATATTCATTGATTTTTGCCATTGAAAAACATGTTTTTCATATACCAGAAATGTTTGAAGCTACTGACTGAATGAAAGGAGCTGGCATCTCACTCTCTTTGAATCTTCTTTATCATGCTAGGATTTACAGGAAAAAGCAAAAAATTTCAGAATTGCACCTTGCAATGTGGAGATATTACTGTTTGTGCATTTACAATATTCATTGATTTTTGCCATTGAAAAACATGTTTTTCATATACCAGAAATGTTTGAAGCTACTGACTGAATGAAAGGAGCTGGCATCTCACTCTCTTTGAATCTTCTTTATCATGCTAGGATTAACAGGAAAAAGCAAAAAATTTCAGAATTGCACCTTGCAATGTGGAGATATTACTGTTTGTGCATTTACAATATTCATTGATTTTTGCCATTGAAAAACGTCCAGAAATGTTTGAAGCTACTGACTGAATGAAAGGAGCTGGCATCTCACTCTCTTTGAATCTTCTTTATCATGCTAGGATTAGCAGGAAAAAGCAAAAAATTTCAGAATTGCACCTTGCAATGTGGAGATATTACTGTTTGTGCATTTACAATATTCATTGATTTTTGCCATTGAAAAACATGTTTTTCATATACCAGAAATGTTTGAAGCTACTGACTGAATGAAAGGAGCTGGCATCTCACTCTCTTTGAATCTTCTTTATCATGCTAGGATTAGCAGGAAAAAGCAAAAAATTTCAGAATTGCACCTTGCAATGTGGAGATATTACTGTTTGTGCATTTACAATATTCATTGATTTTTGCCATTGAAAAACATGTTTTTCATATACCAGAAATGTTTGAAGCTACTGCCTGAATGAAAGGAGCTGGCATCTCACTCTCTTTGAATCTTCTTTATCATGCTACGAGGAGCAGGAAAAAGCAAAAAATTTCAGAATTGCACCTTGCAATGCGGAGAAATTACTGTTTGTGCATTTACAATATTCATTGATTTTTGCCATTGAAAAACATCATGTTATTCATATACCAGAAATGATTGAAGCTACTGACTGAATGAAAGGAGCTGGCATCTCACTCTCTTTGAATCTTATTTATCATGCTAAGAGGAGCAGGAAAAAGTAAAAAATTTCAGAATTGCACCTTGCAATGCGGAGAAATTACTGTTTGTGCATTTATAATATTCAATGATTTTTGCCATTGAAAAACGTCCAGAAATGATTGAAGCTACTGACTGAACGAAAGGAGCTGGCATATCACTCTCTTTGAATCTTCTTTATCATGCTAAGAGGAGCAGGAAAAAGCAAAAAATTTCAGAATTGCACCTTGCAATGCGGAGAAATTACTGTTTGTGCATTTACAATACTCATTAATTTTTGCCATTGAAAAACATCATGTTATTCATATACCAGAAATGTTTGAAGCTACTGACTGAATGAAAGGAGCTGGCATCTCACTCTCTTTGAATCTTCTTTATCATGCTAAGAGGAGCAGGAAAAAGCAAAAAATTTCAGAATTGCACCTTGCAATGCGGAGAAATTACTGTTTGTGCATTTACAATATTCATTGATTTTTGCCATTGAAAAACGTCCAGAAATGATTGAAGCTACTGACTGAATGAAAGGAGCTGGCATCTCACTCTCTTTGAATCTTCTTTATCATGCTAAGAGGAGCAGGAAAAAGCAAAAAATTTCAGAATTGCACCTTGCAATGCGGAGAAATTACTGTTTGTGCATTTACAATATCCATTGATTTTTGCCATTGAAAAACATCATGTTATTCATATACCAGAAATGTTTGAAGCTACTGACTGAATGAAAGGAGCTGACATCTCACTCTCTTTGAATCTTCTTTATCATGCTAAGAGGAGCAGGAAAAAGCAAAAAATTTCAGAATTGCACCTTGCAATGCGGAGAAATTACTGTTTGTGCATTTACAATATTCATTGATTTTTGCCATTGAAAAACGTCCAGAAATGATTGAAGCTACTGACTGAATGAAAGGAGCTGGCATCTCACTCTCTTTGAATCTTCTTTATCATGCTAAGAGGAGCAGGAAAAAGCAAAAAATTTCAGAATTGCACCTTGCAATGCGGAGAAATTACTGTTTGTGCATTTACAAAATTCATTGATTTTTGCCATTGAAAAACATCATGTTATTCATATACCAGAAATGTTTGAAGCTACTGACTGAATGAAAGGAGCTGGCATCTCACTCTCTTTGAATCTTCTTTATCATGCTAAGTGGAGCAGGAAAAAGCAAAAAATTTCAGACTTGCACCTTGCAATGCGGAGAAATTACTGTTTGTGCATTTACAATATTCATTGATTTTTGCCATTGAAAAACATCATGTTATTCATATACCAGAAATGTTTGAAGCTACTGACTGAATGAAAGGAGCTGGCATCTCACTCTCTTTGAGTATTCTTTACCATGCTAAGAGGAGCAGGAAAAAGCAAAAAATTTCAGAATTGCACCTTGCAATGCGGAGAAATTACTGTTTGTGCATTTACAATATTCATTGATTTTTGCCATTGAAAAACGTCCAGAAATGATTGAAGCTACTGACTGAATGAAAGGAGCTGGCATCTCACTCTCTTTGAATCTTCTTTATCATGCTAAGAGGAGCAGGAAAAAGCAAAAAATTTCAGAATTGCACCTTGCAATGCGGAGAAATTACAGTTTGTGCATTTACAATATTCATTGATTTTTGCCATTGAAAAATGTCCAGAAATGATTGAAGCTACTAACTGAATGAAAGGAGCTGGCATCTCACTCTCTTTGAATCTTCTTTATCATGCTAAGAGGAGCAGGAAAAAGCAAAAAATTTCAGACTTGCACCTTGCAATGCGGAGAAATTACTGTTTGTGCATTTACAATATTCATTGATTTTTGTCATTGAAAAACATCATGTTATTCATATACCAGAAATGTTTGAAGCTACTGACTGAATGAAAGGAGCTGGCATCTCACTCTCTTTGAATCTTCTTTACCATGCTAAGAGGAGCAGGAAAAAGCAAAAAATTTCAGAATTGCACCTTGCAATGCACAGAAATTACTGTTTGTGCATTTACAATATTCATTGATTTTTGCCATTGAAAAACGTCCAGAAATGATTGAAGCTACTGACTGAATGAAAGGAGCTGGCATCTCACTCTCTTTGAATCTTCTTTATCATGCTAAGAGGAGCAGGAAAAAGCAAAAAATTTCAGAATTGCACCTTGCAATGTGGAGATATTACTGTTTGTGCATTTACAATATTCATTGATTTTTGCCATTGAAAAACGTCCAGAAATGTTTGAAGCTACTGACTGAATGAAAGGAGCTGGCATCTCACTCTCTTTGAATCTTCTTTATCATGCTAGGATTAGCAGGAAAAAGCAAAAAATTTCAGAATTGCACCTTGCAATGTGGAGATATTACTGTTTGTGCACTTACAATATTCATTGATTTTTGCCATTGAAAAACATGTTTTTCATATACCAGAAATGTTTGAAGCTACTGACTGAATGAAAGGAGCTGGCATCTCACTCTCTTTGAATCTTCTTTATCATGCTAGGATTAGCAGGAAAAAGCAAAAAATTTCAGAATTGCACCTTGCAATGTGGAGATATTACTGTTTGTGCATTTACAATATTCATTGATTTTTGCCATTGAAAAACATGTTTTTCATATACCAGAAATGTTTGAAGCTACTGACTGAATGAAAGGAGCTGGCATCTCACTCTCTTTGAAACTTCTTTATCATGCTAGGATTAACAGGAAAAAGCAAAAAATTTCAGAATTGCACCTTGCAATGTGGAGATATTACTGTTTGTGCATTTACAATATTCATTGATTTTTGCCATTGAAAAACGTCCAGAAATGTTTGAAGCTACTGACTGAATGAAAGGAGCTGGCATCTCACTCTCTTTGAATCTTCTTTATCATGCTAGTAATAGCAGGAAAAAGCAAAAAATTTCATAATTGCACCTTGCAATGTGGAGATATTACTGTTTGTGCATTTACAATATTCATTGATTTTTGCCATTGAAAAACATCATGTTATTCATATACCAGAAATGTTTGAAGCTACTGACTGAATGAAAGGAGCTGGCATCTCACTCTCTTTGAATCTTCTTTATCATGCTAGGATTAGCAGGAAAAAGCAAAAAATTTCAGAATTGCACCTTGCAATGTGGAGATATTACTGTTTGTGCATTTACAATATTCATTGATTTTTGCCATTGAAAAACATGTTTTTCATATACCAGAAATGTTTGAAGCTACTGACTGAATGAAAGGAGCTGGCATCTCACTCTTTGAATCTTCTTTATCATGCTAGGATTAGCAGGAAAAAGCAAAAAATTTCAGAATTGCACCTTGCAATGTGGAGATATTACTGTTTGTGCATTTACAATATTCATTGATTTTTGCCATTGAAAAACATGTTTTTCATATACCAGAAATGTTTGAAGCTACTGACTGAATGAAAGGAGCTGGCATCTCACTCTCTTTGAATCTTCTTTATCATGCTAGGATTAACAGGAAAAAGCAAAAAATTTCAGAATTGCACCTTGCAATGTGGAGATATTACTGTTTGTGCATTTACAATATTCATTGATTTTTGCCATTGAAAAACATGTTTTTCATATACCAGAAATGTTTGAAGCTACTGACTGAATGAAAGGAGCTGGCATCTCACTCTCTTTGAATCTTCTTTATCATGCTAGGATTAACAGGAAAAAGCAAAAAATTTCAGAATTGCACCTTGCAATGTGGAGATATTACTGTTTGTGCATTTACAATATTCATTGATTTTTGCCATTGAAAAACGTCCAGAAATGTTTGAAGCTACTGACTGAATGAAAGGAGCTGGCATCTCACTCTCTTTGAATCTTCTTTATCATGCTAGGATTAGCAGGAAAAAGCAAAAAATTTCAGAATTGCACCTTGCAATGTGGAGATATTACTGTTTGTGCATTTACAATATTCATTGATTTTTGCCATTGAAAAACATGTTTTTCATATACCAGAAATGTTTGAAGCTACTGACTGAATGAAAGGAGCTGGCATCTCACTCTCTTTGAATCTTCTTTATCATGCTAGGATTTACAGGAAAAAGCAAAAAATTTCAGAATTGCACCTTGCAATGTGGAGATATTACTGTTTGTGCATTTACAATATTCATTGATTTTTGCCATTGAAAAACATGTTTTTCATATACCAGAAATGTTTGAAGCTACTGACTGAATGAAAGGAGCTGGCATCTCACTCTCTTTGAATCTTCTTTATCATGCTAGGATTAACAGGAAAAAGCAAAAAATTTCAGAATTGCACCTTGCAATGTGGAGATATTACTGTTTGTGCATTTACAATATTCATTGATTTTTGCCATTGAAAAACGTCCAGAAATGTTTGAAGCTACTGACTGAATGAAAGGAGCTGGCATCTCACTCTCTTTGAATCTTCTTTATCATGCTAGGATTAGCAGGAAAAAGCAAAAAATTTCAGAATTGCACCTTGCAATGTGGAGATATTACTGTTTGTGCATTTACAATATTCATTGATTTTTGCCATTGAAAAACATGTTTTTCATATACCAGAAATGTTTGAAGCTACTGACTGAATGAAAGGAGCTGGCATCTCACTCTCTTTGAATCTTCTTTATCATGCTAGGATTAGCAGGAAAAAGCAAAAAATTTCAGAATTGCACCTTGCAATGTGGAGATATTACTGTTTGTGCATTTACAATATTCATTGATTTTTGCCATTGAAAAACATGTTTTTCATATACCAGAAATGTTTGAAGCTACTGCCTGAATGAAAGGAGCTGGCATCTCACTCTCTTTGAATCTTCTTTATCATGCTACGAGGAGCAGGAAAAAGCAAAAAATTTCAGAATTGCACCTTGCAATGCGGAGAAATTACTGTTTGTGCATTTACAATATTCATTGATTTTTGCCATTGAAAAACATCATGTTATTCATATACCAGAAATGATTGAAGCTACTGACTGAATGAAAGGAGCTGGCATCTCACTCTCTTTGAATCTTATTTATCATGCTAAGAGGAGCAGGAAAAAGTAAAAAATTTCAGAATTGCACCTTGCAATGCGGAGAAATTACTGTTTGTGCATTTATAATATTCAATGATTTTTGCCATTGAAAAACGTCCAGAAATGATTGAAGCTACTGACTGAACGAAAGGAGCTGGCATATCACTCTCTTTGAATCTTCTTTATCATGCTAAGAGGAGCAGGAAAAAGCAAAAAATTTCAGAATTGCACCTTGCAATGCGGAGAAATTACTGTTTGTGCATTTACAATATTCATTAATTTTTGCCATTGAAAAACATCATGTTATTCATATACCAGAAATGTTTGAAGCTACTGACTGAATGAAAGGAGCTGGCATCTCACTCTCTTTGAATCTTCTTTATCATGCTAAGAGGAGCAGGAAAAAGCAAAAAATTTCAGAATTGCACCTTGCAATGCGGAGAAATTACTGTTTGTGCATTTACAATATTCATTGATTTTTGCCATTGAAAAACGTCCAGAAATGATTGAAGCTACTGACTGAATGAAAGGAGCTGGCATCTCACTCTCTTTGAATCTTCTTTATCATGCTAAGAGGAGCAGGAAAAAGCAAAAAATTTCAGAATTGCACCTTGCAATGCGGAGAAATTACTGTTTGTGCATTTACAATATCCATTGATTTTTGCCATTGAAAAACATCATGTTATTCATATACCAGAAATGTTTGAAGCTACTGACTGAATGAAAGGAGCTGACATCTCACTCTCTTTGAATCTTCTTTATCATGCTAAGAGGAGCAGGAAAAAGCAAAAAATTTCAGAATTGCACCTTGCAATGCGGAGAAATTACTGTTTGTGCATTTACAATATTCATTGATTTTTGCCATTGAAAAACGTCCAGAAATGATTGAAGCTACTGACTGAATGAAAGGAGCTGGCATCTCACTCTCTTTGAATCTTCTTTATCATGCTAAGAGGAGCAGGAAAAAGCAAAAAATTTCAGAATTGCACCTTGCAATGCGGAGAAATTACTGTTTGTGCATTTACAATATTCATTGATTTTTGCCATTGAAAAACATCATGTTATTCATATACCAGAAATGTTTGAAGCTACTGACTGAATGAAAGGAGCTGGCATCTCACTCTCTTTGAATCTTCTTTATCATGCTAAGTGGAGCAGGAAAAAGCAAAAAATTTCAGACTTGCACCTTGCAATGCGGAGAAATTACTGTTTGTGCATTTACAATATTCATTGATTTTTGCCATTGAAAAACATCATGTTATTCATATACCAGAAATGTTTGAAGCTACTGACTGAATGAAAGGAGCTGGCATCTCACTCTCTTTGAGTATTCTTTACCATGCTAAGAGGAGCAGGAAAAAGCAAAAAAATTCAGAATTGCACCTTGCAATGCGGAGAAATTACTGTTTGTGCATTTACAATATTCATTGATTTTTGCCATTGAAAAACGTCCAGAAATGATTGAAGCTACTGACTGAATGAAAGGAGCTGGCATCTCACTCTCTTTGAATCTTCTTTATCATGCTAAGAGGAGCAGGAAAAAGCAAAAAATTTCAGAATTGCACCTTGCAATGCGGAGAAATTACAGTTTGTGCATTTACAATATTCATTGATTTTTGCCATTGAAAAATGTCCAGAAATGATTGAAGCTACTAACTGAATGAAAGGAGCTGGCATCTCACTCTCTTTGAATCTTCTTTATCATGCTAAGAGGAGCAGGAAAAAGCAAAAAATTTCAGACTTGCACCTTGCAATGCGGAGAAATTACTGTTTGTGCATTTACAATATTCATTGATTTTTGTCATTGAAAAACATCATGTTATTCATATACCAGAAATGTTTGAAGCTACTGACTGAATGAAAGGAGCTGGCATCTCACTCTCTTTGAATCTTCTTTACCATGCTAAGAGGAGCAGGAAAAAGCAAAAAATTTCAGAATTGCACCTTGCAATGCACAGAAATTACTGTTTGTGCATTTACAATATTCATTGATTTTTGCCATTGAAAAACGTCCAGAAATGATTGAAGCTACTGACTGAATGAAAGGAGCTGGCATCTCACTCTCTTTGAATCTTCTTTATCATGCTAAGAGGAGCAGGAAAAAGCAAAAAATTTCAGAATTGCACCTTGCAATGCGGAGAAATTTCAGTTTGTGCATTTACAATATTCATTGATTTTTGCCATTGAAAAACGTCCAGAAATGATTGAAGCTACTGACTGAATGAAAGGAGCTGGCATCTCAATCTCTTTGAATCTTCTTTATCATGCTAAGAGGAGCAGGAAAAAGCAAAAAATTTCAGAATTGCACCTTGCAATGCGGAGAAATTACTGTTTGTGCATTTACAATATTCATTGATTTTTGCCATTGAAAAATGTCCAGAAATGATTGAAGCTACTGACTGAATGAAAGGAGCTGGCATCTCACTCTCTTTGAATCTTCTTTATCATGCTAAGAGGAGCAGGAAAAAGCAAAAAATTTCAGAATTGCACCTTGCAATGCGGAGAAATTACTGTTTGTGCATTTACAATATTCATTGATTTTTGCCATTGAAAAACATGTTATTCATATACCAGAAATGTTTGAAGCTACTGACTGAATGAAAGGAGCTGGCACCTCACTCTCTTTGAATCTTCTTTATCATGCTAAGAGGAGCAGGAAAAAGCAAAAAATTTCAGAATTGCACCTTGCAATGCGGAGAAATTACTGTTTGTGCATTTACAATATTCATTGATTTTTGCCATTGAAAAACGTCCAGAAATGATTGAAGCTACTGACTGAATGAAAGGAGCTGGCATCTCACTCTCTTTGAATCTTCTTTATCATGCTAAGAGGAGCAGGAAAAAGCAAAAAATTTCAGAATTGCGCCTTGCAATGTGGAGATATTACTGTTTGTGCATTTACAATATTCATTGATTTTTGCCATTGAAAAACATGTTTTTCATATACCAGAAATGTTTGAAGCTACTGACTGAATGAAAGGAGCTGGCATCTCACTCTCTTTGAATCTTCTTTATCATGCTAGGATTAGCAGGAAAAAGCAAAAAATTTCAGAATTGCACCTTGCAATGTGGAGATATTACTGTTTGTGCATTTACAATATTCATTGACTTTTGCCATTGAAAAACATGTTTTTCATATACCAGAAATGTTTGAAGCTACTGACTGAATGAAAGGAGCTGGCATCTCACTCTCTTTGAATCTTCTTTATCATGCTACGAGGAGCAGGAAAAAGCAAAAAATTTCAGAATTGCACCTTGCAATGCGGAGAAATTACTGTTTGTGCATTTACAATATTCATTGATTTTTGCCATTGAAAAACATCATGTTATTCATATACCAGAAATGATTGAAGCTACTGACTGAATGAAAGGAGCTGGCATCTCACTCTCTTTGAATCTTATTTATCATGCTAAGAGGAGCAGGAAAAAGTAAAAAATTTCAGAATTGCACCTTGCAATGCGGAGAAATTACTGTTTGTGCATTTATAATATTCAATGATTTTTGCCATTGAAAAACGTCCAGAAATGATTGAAGCTACTGACTGAACGAAAGGAGCTGGCATCTCACTCTCTTTGAATCTTCTTTATCATGCTAAGAGGAGCAGGAAAAAGCAAAAAATTTCAGAATTGCACCTTGCAATGCGGAGAAATTACTGTTTGTGCATTTACAATATTCATTGATTTTTGCCATTGAAAAACATCATGTTATTCATATACCAGAAATGTTTGAAGCTACTGACTGAATGAAAGGAGCTGGCATCTCACTCTCTTTGAATCTTCTTTATCATGCTAAGAGGAGCAGGAAAAAGCAAAAAATTTCAGAATTGCACCTTGCAATGCGGAGAAATTACTGTTTGTGCATTTACAATATTCATTGATTTTTGCCATTGAAAAACGTCCAGAAATGATTGAAGCTACTGACTGAATGAAAGGAGCTGGCATCTCACTCTCTTTGAATCTTCTTTATCATGCTAAGAGGAGCAGGAAAAAGCAAAAAATTTCAGAATTGCACCTTGCAATGCGGAGAAATTACTGTTTGTGCATTTACAATATCCATTGATTTTTGCCATTGAAAAACATCATGTTATTCATATACCAGAAATGTTTGAAGCTACTGACTGAATGAAAGGAGCTGACATCTCACTCTCTTTGAATCTTCTTTATCATGCTAAGAGGAGCAGGAAAAAGCAAAAAATTTCAGAATTGCACCTTGCAATGCGGAGAAATTACTGTTTGTGCATTTACAATATTCATTGATTTTTGCCATTGAAAAACGTCCAGAAATGATTGAAGCTACTGACTGAATGAAAGGAGCTGGCATCTCACTCTCTTTGAATCTTCTTTATCATGCTAAGAGGAGCAGGAAAAAGCAAAAAATTTCAGAATTGCACCTTGCAATGCGGAGAAATTACTGTTTGTGCATTTACAATATTCATTGATTTTTGCCATTGAAAAACATCATGTTATTCATATACCAGAAATGTTTGAAGCTACTGACTGAATGAAAGGAGCTGGCATCTCACTCTCTTTGAATCTTCTTTATCATGCTAAGTGGAGCAGGAAAAAGCAAAAAATTTCAGACTTGCACCTTGCAATGCGGAGAAATTACTGTTTGTGCATTTACAATATTCATTGATTTTTGCCATTGAAAAACATCATGTTATTCATATACCAGAAATGTTTGAAGCTACTGACTGAATGAAAGGAGCTGGCATCTCACTCTCTTTGAGTATTCTTTACCATGCTAAGAGGAGCAGGAAAAAGCAAAAAATTTCAGAATTGCACCTTGCAATGCGGAGAAATTACTGTTTGTGCATTTACAATATTCATTGATTTTTGCCATTGAAAAACGTCCAGAAATGATTGAAGCTACTGACTGAATGAAAGGAGCTGGCATCTCACTCTCTTTGAATCTTCTTTATCATGCTAAGAGGAGCAGGAAAAAGCAAAAAATTTCAGAATTGCACCTTGCAATGCGGAGAAATTACAGTTTGTGCATTTACAATATTCATTGATTTTTGCCATTGAAAAACGTCCAGAAATGATTGAAGCTACTAACTGAATGAAAGGAGCTGGCATCTCACTCTCTTTGAATCTTCTTTATCATGCTAAGAGGAGCAGGAAAAAGCAAAAAATTTCAGACTTGCACCTTGCAATGCGGAGAAATTACTGTTTGTGCATTTACAATATTCATTGATTTTTGTCATTGAAAAACATCATGTTATTCATATACCAGAAATGTTTGAAGCTACTGACTGAATGAAAGGAGCTGGCATCTCACTCTCTTTGAATCTTCTTTACCATGCTAAGAGGAGCAGGAAAAAGCAAAAAATTTCAGAATTGCACCTTGCAATGCACAGAAATTACTGTTTGTGCATTTACAATATTCATTGATTTTTGCCATTGAAAAACGTCCAGAAATGATTGAAGCTACTGACTGAATGAAAGGAGCTGGCATCTCACTCTCTTTGAATCTTCTTTATCATGCTAAGAGGAGCAGGAAAAAGCAAAAAATTTCAGAATTGCACCTTGCAATGCGGAGAAATTTCAGTTTGTGCATTTACAATATTCATTGATTTTTGCCATTGAAAAACGTCCAGAAATGATTGAAGCTACTGACTGAATGAAAGGAGCTGGCATCTCAATCTCTTTGAATCTTCTTTATCATGCTAAGAGGAGCAGGAAAAAGCAAAAAATTTCAGAATTGCACCTTGCAATGCGGAGAAATTACTGTTTGTGCATTTACAATATTCATTGATTTTTGCCATTGAAAAACGTCCAGAAATGATTGAAGCTACTGACTGAATGAAAGGAGCTGGCATCTCACTCTCTTTGAATCTTCTTTATCATGCTAAGAGGAGCAGGAAAAAGCAAAAAATTTCAGAATTGCACCTTGCAATGCGGAGAAATTACTGTTTGTGCATTTACAATATTCATTGATTTTTGCCATTGAAAAACATGTTATTCATATACCAGAAATGTTTGAAGCTACTGACTGAATGAAAGGAGCTGGCACCTCACTCTCTTTGAATCTTCTTTATCATGCTAAGAGGAGCAGGAAAAAGCAAAAAATTTCAGAATTGCACCTTGCAATGCGGAGAAATTACTGTTTGTGCATTTACAATATTCATTGATTTTTGCCATTGAAAAACGTCCAGAAATGATTGAAGCTACTGACTGAATGAAAGGAGCTGGCATCTCACTCTCTTTGAATCTTCTTTATCATGCTAAGAGGAGCAGGAAAAAGCAAAAAATTTCAGAATTGCACCTTGCAATGTGGAGATATTACTGTTTGTGCATTTACAATATTCATTGATTTTTGCCATTGAAAAACATGTTTTTCATATACCAGAAATGTTTGAAGCTACTGACTGAATGAAAGGAGCTGGCATCTCACTCTCTTTGAATCTTCTTTATCATGCTAGGATTAGCAGGAAAAAGCAAAAAATTTCAGAATTGCACCTTGCAATGTGGAGATATTACTGTTTGTGCATTTACAATATTCATTGACTTTTGCCATTGAAAAACATGTTTTTCATATACCAGAAATGTTTGAAGCTACTGACTGAATGAAACGAGCTGGCATCTCACTCTCTTTGAATCTTCTTTATCATGCTAGGATTAGCAGGAAAAAGCAAAAAATTTCAGAATTGCACCTTGCAATGTGGAGATATTACTGTTTGTGCATTTACAATATTCATTGATTTTTGCCATTGAAAAACATGTTTTTCATATACCAGAAATGTTTGAAGCTACTGACTGAATGAAAGGAGCTGGCATCTCACTCTCTTTGAATCTTCTTTATCATGCTAGGATTAACAGGAAAAAGCAAAAAATTTCAGAATTGCACCTTGCAATGTGGAGATATTACTGTTTGTGCATTTACAATATTCATTGATTTTTGCCATTGAAAAATGTCCAGAAATGTTTGAAGCTACTGACTGAATGAAAGGAGCTGGCATCTCACTCTCTTTGAATCTTCTTTATCATGCTAGGATTAGCAGGAAAAAGCAAAAAATTTCAGAATTGCACCTTGCAATGTGGAGATATTACTGTTTGTGCATTTACAATATTCATTGATTTTTGCCATTGAAAAACATGTTTTTCATATACCAGAAATGTTTGAAGCTACTGACTGAATGAAAGGAGCTGGCATCTCACTCTCTTTGAATCTTCTTTATCATGCTAGGATTAACAGGAAAAAGCAAAAAATTTCAGAATTGCACCTTGCAATGTGGAGATATTACTGTTTGTGCATTTACAATATTCATTGATTTTTGCCATTGAAAAACATGTTTTTCATATACCAGAAATGTTTGAAGCTACTGACTGAATGAAAGGAGCTGGCATCTCACTCTCTTTGAATCTTCTTTATCATGCTAGGATTAACAGGAAAAAGCAAAAAATTTCAGAATTGCACCTTGCAATGTGGAGATATTACTGTTTGTGCATTTACAATATTCATTGATTTTTGCCATTGAAAAACGTCCAGAAATGATTGAAGCTACTGACTGAATGAAAGGAGCTGGCATCTCACTCTCTTTGAATCTTCTTTATCATGCTAAGAGGAGCAGGAAAAAGCAAAAAATTTCAGAATTGCACCTTGCAATGCGGAGAAATTACTGTTTGTGCATTTACAATATCCATTGATTTTTGCCATTGAAAAACATCATGTTATTCATATACCAGAAATGTTTGAAGCTACTGACTGAATGAAAGGAGCTGACATCTCACTCTCTTTGAATCTTCTTTATCATGCTAAGAGGAGCAGGAAAAAGCAAAAAATTTCAGAATTGCACCTTGCAATGCGGAGAAATTACTGTTTGTGCATTTACAATATTCATTGATTTTTGCCATTGAAAAACGTCCAGAAATGATTGAAGCTACTGACTGAATGAAAGGAGCTGGCATCTCACTCTCTTTGAATCTTCTTTATCATGCTAAGAGGAGCAGGAAAAAGCAAAAAATTTCAGAATTGCACCTTGCAATGCGGAGAAATTACTGTTTGTGCATTTACAATATTCATTGATTTTTGCCATTGAAAAACATCATGTTATTCATATACCAGAAATGTTTGAAGCTACTGACTGAATGAAAGGAGCTGGCATCTCACTCTCTTTGAATCTTCTTTATCATGCTAAGTGGAGCAGGAAAAAGCAAAAAATTTCAGACTTGCACCTTGCAATGCGGAGAAATTACTGTTTGTGCATTTACAATATTCATTGATTTTTGCCATTGAAAAACATCATGTTATTCATATACCAGAAATGTTTGAAGCTACTGACTGAATGAAAGGAGCTGGCATCTCACTCTCTTTGAGTATTCTTTACCATGCTAAGAGGAGCAGGAAAAAGCAAAAAATTTCAGAATTGCACCTTGCAATGCGGAGAAATTACTGTTTGTGCATTTACAATATTCATTGATTTTTGCCATTGAAAAACGTCCAGAAATGATTGAAGCTACTGACTGAATGAAAGGAGCTGGCATCTCACTCTCTTTGAATCTTCTTTATCATGCTAAGAGGAGCAGGAAAAAGCAAAAAATTTCAGAATTGCACCTTGCAATGCGGAGAAATTACAGTTTGTGCATTTACAATATTCATTGATTTTTGCCATTGAAAAACGTCCAGAAATGATTGAAGCTACTAACTGAATGAAAGGAGCTGGCATCTCACTCTCTTTGAATCTTCTTTATCATGCTAAGAGGAGCAGGAAAAAGCAAAAAATTTCAGACTTGCACCTTGCAATGCGGAGAAATTACTGTTTGTGCATTTACAATATTCATTGATTTTTGTCATTGAAAAACATCATGTTATTCATATACCAGAAATGTTTGAAGCTACTGACTGAATGAAAGGAGCTGGCATCTCACTCTCTTTGAATCTTCTTTACCATGCTAAGAGGAGCAGGAAAAAGCAAAAAATTTCAGAATTGCACCTTGCAATGCACAGAAATTACTGTTTGTGCATTTACAATATTCATTGATTTTTGCCATTGAAAAACGTCCAGAAATGATTGAAGCTACTGACTGAATGAAAGGAGCTGGCATCTCACTCTCTTTGAATCTTCTTTATCATGCTAAGAGGAGCAGGAAAAAGCAAAAAATTTCAGAATTGCACCTTGCAATGCGGAGAAATTTCAGTTTGTGCATTTACAATATTCATTGATTTTTGCCATTGAAAAACGTCCAGAAATGATTGAAGCTACTGACTGAATGAAAGGAGCTGGCATCTCAATCTCTTTGAATCTTCTTTATCATGCTAAGAGGAGCAGGAAAAAGCAAAAAATTTCAGAATTGCACCTTGCAATGCGGAGAAATTACTGTTTGTGCATTTACAATATTCATTGATTTTTGCCATTGAAAAACGTCCAGAAATGATTGAAGCTACTGACTGAATGAAAGGAGCTGGCATCTCACTCTCTTTGAATCTTCTTTATCATGCTAAGAGGAGCAGGAAAAAGCAAAAAATTTCAGAATTGCACCTTGCAATGCGGAGAAATTACTGTTTGTGCATTTACAATATTCATTGATTTTTGCCATTGAAAAACATGTTATTCATATACCAGAAATGTTTGAAGCTACTGACTGAATGAAAGGAGCTGGCACCTCACTCTCTTTGAATCTTCTTTATCATGCTAAGAGGAGCAGGAAAAAGCAAAAAATTTCAGAATTGCACCTTGCAATGCGGAGAAATTACTGTTTGTGCATTTACAATATTCATTGATTTTTGCCATTGAAAAACGTCCAGAAATGATTGAAGCTACTGACTGAATGAAAGGAGCTGGCATCTCACTCTCTTTGAATCTTCTTTATCATGCTAAGAGGAGCAGGAAAAAGCAAAAAATTTCAGAATTGCACCTTGCAATGTGGAGATATTACTGTTTGTGCATTTACAATATTCATTGATTTTTGCCATTGAAAAACATGTTTTTCATATACCAGAAATGTTTGAAGCTACTGACTGAATGAAAGGAGCTGGCATCTCACTCTCTTTGAATCTTCTTTATCATGCTAGGATTAGCAGGAAAAAGCAAAAAATTTCAGAATTGCACCTTGCAATGTGGAGATATTACTGTTTGTGCATTTACAATATTCATTGACTTTTGCCATTGAAAAACATGTTTTTCATATACCAGAAATGTTTGAAGCTACTGACTGAATGAAACGAGCTGGCATCTCACTCTCTTTGAATCTTCTTTATCATGCTAGGATTAGCAGGAAAAAGCAAAAAATTTCAGAATTGCACCTTGCAATGTGGAGATATTACTGTTTGTGCATTTACAATATTCATTGATTTTTGCCATTGAAAAACATGTTTTTCATATACCAGAAATGTTTGAAGCTACTGACTGAATGAAAGGAGCTGGCATCTCACTCTCTTTGAATCTTCTTTATCATGCTAGGATTAACAGGAAAAAGCAAAAAATTTCAGAATTGCACCTTGCAATGTGGAGATATTACTGTTTGTGCATTTACAATATTCATTGATTTTTGCCATTGAAAAATGTCCAGAAATGTTTGAAGCTACTGACTGAATGAAAGGAGCTGGCATCTCACTCTCTTTGAATCTTCTTTATCATGCTAGGATTAGCAGGAAAAAGCAAAAAATTTCAGAATTGCACCTTGCAATGTGGAGATATTACTGTTTGTGCATTTACAATATTCATTGATTTTTGCCATTGAAAAACATGTTTTTCATATACCAGAAATGTTTGAAGCTACTGACTGAATGAAAGGAGCTGGCATCTCACTCTCTTTGAATCTTCTTTATCATGCTAGGATTAACAGGAAAAAGCAAAAAATTTCAGAATTGCACCTTGCAATGTGGAGATATTACTGTTTGTGCATTTACAATATTCATTGATTTTTGCCATTGAAAAACATGTTTTTCATATACCAGAAATGTTTGAAGCTACTGACTGAATGAAAGGAGCTGGCATCTCACTCTCTTTGAATCTTCTTTATCATGCTAGGATTAACAGGAAAAAGCAAAAAATTTCAGAATTGCACCTTGCAATGTGGAGATATTACTGTTTGTGCATTTACAATATTCATTGATTTTTGCCATTGAAAAACGTCCAGAAATGTTTGAAGCTACTGACTGAATGAAAGGAGCTGGCATCTCACTCTCTTTGAATCTTCTTTATCATGCTAGGATTAGCAGGAAAAAGCAAAAAATTTCAGAATTGCACCTTGCAATGTGGAGATATTACTGTTTGTGCATTTACAATATTCATTGATTTTTGCCATTGAAAAACATGTTTTTCATATACCAGAAATGTTTGAAGCTACTGACTGAATGAAAGGAGCTGGCATCTCACTCTCTTTGAATCTTCTTTATCATGCTAGGATTAGCAGGAAAAAGCAAAAAATTTCAGAATTGCACCTTGCAATGTGGAGATATTACTGTTTGTGCATTTACAATATTCATTGATTTTTGCCATTGAAAAACATGTTTTTCATATACCAGAAATGTTTGAAGCTACTGACTGAATGAAAGGAGCTGGCATCTCACTCTCTTTGAATCTTCTTTATCATGCTAGGATTAACAGGAAAAAGCAAAAAATTTCAGAATTGCACCTTGCAATGTGGAGATATTACTGTTTGTGCATTTACAATATTCATTGATTTTTGCCATTGAAAAACATGTTTTTCATATACCAGAAATGTTTGAAGCTACTGACTGAATGAAAGGAGCTGGCATCTCACTCTCTTTGAATCTTCTTTATCATGCTAGGATTAGCAGGAAAAAGCAAAAAATTTCAGAATTGCACCTTGCAATGTGGAGATATTACTGTTTGTGCATTTACAATATTCATTGATTTTTGCCATTGAAAAACATGTTTTTCATATACCAGAAATGTTTGAAGCTACTGACTGAATGAAAGGAGCTGGCATCTCACTCTCTTTGAATCTTCTTTATCATGCTAGGATTAACAGGAAAAAGCAAAAAATTTCAGAATTGCACCTTGCAATGTGGAGATATTACTGTTTGTGCATTTACAATATTCATTGATTTTTGCCATTGAAAAACGTCCAGAAATGTTTGAAGCTACTGACTGAATGAAAGGAGCTGGCATCTCACTCTCTTTGAATCTTCTTTATCATGCTAGGATTAGCAGGAAAAAGCAAAAAATTTCAGAATTGCACCTTGCAATGTTGAGATATTACTGTTTGTGCATTTACAATATTCATTGATTTTTGCCATTGAAAAACATGTTTTTCATATACCAGAAATGTTTGAAGCTACTGACTGAATGAAAGGAGCTGGCATCTCACTCTTTGAATCTTCTTTATCATGCTAGGATTAGCAGGAAAAAGCAAAAAATTTCAGAATTGCACCTTGCAATGTGGAGATATTACTGTTTGTGCATTTACAATATTCATTGATTTTTGCCATTGAAAAACATGTTTTTCATATACCAGAAATGTTTGAAGCTACTGACTGAATGAAAGGAGCTGGCATCTCACTCTCTTTGAATCTTCTTTATCATGCTAGGATTAACAGGAAAAAGCAAAAAATTTCAGAATTGCACCTTGCAATGTGGAGATATTACTGTTTGTGCATTTACAATATTCATTGATTTTTGCCATTGAAAAACGTCCAGAAATGTTTGAAGCTACTGACTGAATGAAAGGAGCTGGCATCTCACTCTCTTTGAATCTTCTTTATCATGCTAGGATTAGCAGGAAAAAGCAAAAAATTTCAGAATTGCACCTTGCAATGTGGAGATATTACTGTTTGTGCATTTACAATATTCATTGATTTTTGCCATTGAAAAACATGTTTTTCATATACCAGAAATGTTTGAAGCTACTGACTGAATGAAAGGAGCTGGCATCTCACTCTCTTTGAATCTTCTTTATCATGCTAGGATTAGCAGGAAAAAGCAAAAAATTTCAGAATTGCACCTTGCAATGTGGAGATATTACTGTTTGTGCATTTACAATATTCATTGATTTTTGCCATTGAAAAACATGTTTTTCATATACCAGAAATGTTTGAAGCTACTGACTGAATGAAAGGAGCTGGCATCTCACTCTCTTTGAAACTTCTTTATCATGCTAGGATTAACAGGAAAAAGCAAAAAATTTCAGAATTGCACCTTGCAATGTGGAGATATTACTGTTTGTGCATTTACAATATTCATTGATTTTTGCCATTGAAAAACGTCCAGAAATGTTTGAAGCTACTGACTGAATGAAAGGAGCTGGCATCTCACTCTCTTTGAATCTTCTTTATCATGCTAGGATTAGCAGGAAAAAGCAAAAAATTTCAGAATTGCACCTTGCAATGTGGAGATATTACTGTTTGTGCATTTACAATATTCATTGATTTTTGCCATTGAAAAACATCATGTTATTCATATACCAGAAATGTTTGAAGCTACTGACTGAATGAAAGGAGCTGGCATCTCACTCTCTTTGAATCTTCTTTATCATGCTAGGATTAGCAGGAAAAAGCAAAAAATTTCAGAATTGCACCTTGCAATGTGGAGATATTACTGTTTGTGCATTTACAATATTCATTGATTTTTGCCATTGAAAAACATGTTTTTCATATACCAGAAATGTTTGAAGCTACTGACTGAATGAAAGGAGCTGGCATCTCACTCTCTTTGAATCTTCTTTATCATGCTAGGATTAACAGGAAAAAGCAAAAAATTTCAGAATTGCACCTTGCAATGTGGAGATATTATTGTTTGTGCATTTACAATATTCATTGATTTTTGCCATTGAAAAACGTCCAGAAATGTTTGAAGCTACTGACTGAATGAAAGGAGCTGGCATCTCACTCTCTTTGAATCTTCTTTATCATGCTAGGATTAGCAGGAAAAAGCAAAAAAATTCAGAATTGCACCTTGCAATGTGGAGATATTACTGTTTGTGCATTTACAATATTCATTGATTTTTGCCATTGAAAAACATGTTTTTCATATACCAGAAATGTTTGAAGCTACTGACTGAATGAAAGGAGCTGGCATCTCACTCTTTGAATCTTCTTTATCATGCTAGGATTAGCAGGAAAAAGCAAAAAATTTCAGAATTGCACCTTGCAATGTGGAGATATTACTGTTTGTGCATTTACAATATTCATTGATTTTTGCCATTGAAAAACATGTTTTTCATATACCAGAAATGTTTGAAGCTACTGACTGAATGAAAGGAGCTGGCATCTCACTCTCTTTGAATCTTCTTTATCATGCTAGGATTAACAGGAAAAAGCAAAAAATTTCAGAATTGCACCTTGCAATGTGGAGATATTACTGTTTGTGCATTTACAATATTCATTGATTTTTGCCATTGAAAAACATGTTTTTCATATACCAGAAATGTTTGAAGCTACTGACTGAATGAAAGGAGCTGGCATCTCACTCTCTTTGAATCTTCTTTATCATGCTAGGATTAACAGGAAAAAGCAAAAAATTTCAGAATTGCACCTTGCAATGTGGAGATATTACTGTTTGTGCATTTACAATATTCATTGATTTTTGCCATTGAAAAACGTCCAGAAATGTTTGAAGCTACTGACTGAATGAAAGGAGCCGGCATCTCACTCTCTTTGAATCTTCTTTATCATGCTAGGATTAGCAGGAAAAAGCAAAAAATTTCAGAATTGCACCTTGCAATGTGGAGATATTACTGTTTGTGCATTTACAATATTCATTGATTTTTGCCATTGAAAAACATGTTTTTCATATACCAGAAATGTTTGAAGCTACTGACTGAATGAAAGGAGCTGGCATCTCACTCTCTTTGAATCTTCTTTATCATGCTAGGATTAACAGGAAAAAGCAAAAAATTTCAGAATTGCACCTTGCAATGTGGAGATATTACTGTTTGTGCATTTACAATATTCATTGATTTTTGCCATTGAAAAACATGTTTTTCATATACCAGAAATGTTTGAAGCTACTGACTGAATGAAAGGAGCTGGCATCTCACTCTCTTTGAATCTTCTTTATCATGCTAGGATTAACAGGAAAAAGCAAAAAATTTCAGAATTGCACCTTGCAATGTGGAGATATTACTGTTTGTGCATTTACAATATTCATTGATTTTTGCCATTGAAAAACGTCCAGAAATGTTTGAAGCTACTGACTGAATGAAAGGAGCTGGCATCTCACTCTCTTTGAATCTTCTTTATCATGCTAGGATTAGCAGGAAAAAGCAAAAAATTTCAGAATTGCACCTTGCAATGTGGAGATATTACTGTTTGTGCATTTACAATATTCATTGATTTTTGCCATTGAAAAACATGTTTTTCATATACCAGAAATGTTTGAAGCTACTGACTGAATGAAAGGAGCTGGCATCTCACTCTCTTTGAATCTTCTTTATCATGCTAGGATTAGCAGGAAAAAGCAAAAAATTTCAGAATTGCAGCTTGCAATGTGGAGATATTACTGTTTGTGCATTTACAATATTCATTGATTTTTGCCATTGAAAAACATGTTTTTCATATACCAGAAATGTTTGAAGCTACTGACTGAATGAAAGGAGCTGGCATCTCACTCTCTTTGAAACTTCTTTATCATGCTAGGATTAACAGGAAAAAGCAAAAAATTTCAGAATTGCACCTTGCAATGTGGAGATATTACTGTTTGTGCATTTACAATATTCATTGATTTTTGCCATTGAAAAACGTCCAGAAATGTTTGAAGCTACTGACTGAATGAAAGGAGCTGGCATCTCACTCTCTTTGAATCTTCTTTATCATGCTAGTAATAGCAGGAAAAAGCAAAAAATTTCAGAATTGCACCTTGCAATGTGGAGATATTACTGTTTGTGCATTTACAATATTCATTGATTTTTGCCATTGAAAAACATCATGTTATTCATATACCAGAAATGTTTGAAGCTACTGACTGAATGAAAGGAGCTGGCATCTCACTCTCTTTGAATCTTCTTTATCATGCTGGGATTAGCAGGAAAAAGCAAAAAATTTCAGAATTGCACCTTGCAATGTGGAGATATTACTGTTTGTGCATTTACAATATTCATTGATTTTTGCCATTGAAAAACATGTTTTTCATATACCAGAAATGTTTGAAGCTACTGACTGAATGAAAGGAGCTGGCATCTCACTCTTTGAATCTTCTTTATCATGCTAGGATTAGCAGGAAAAAGCAAAAAATTTCAGAATTGCACCTTGCAATGTGGAGATATTACTGTTTGTGCATTTACAATATTCATTGATTTTTGCCATTGAAAAACATGTTTTTCATATACCAGAAATGTTTGAAGCTACTGACTGAATGAAAGGAGCTGGCATCTCACTCTCTTTGAATCTTCTTTATCATGCTAGGATTAACAGGAAAAAGCAAAAAAATTCAGAATTGCACCTTGCAATGTGGAGATATTACTGTTTGTGCATTTACAATATTCATTGATTTTTGCCATTGAAAAACATGTTTTTCATATACCAGAAATGTTTGAAGCTACTGACTGAATGAAAGGAGCTGGCATCTCACTCTCTTTGAATCTTCTTTATCATGCTAGGATTAACAGGAAAAAGCAAAAAATTTCAGAATTGCACCTTGCAATGTGGAGATATTACTGTTTGTGCATTTACAATATTCATTGATTTTTGCCATTGAAAAACGTCCAGAAATGTTTGAAGCTACTGACTGAATGAAAGGAGCTGGCATCTCACTCTCTTTGAATTTCTTTATCATGCTAGGATTAGCAGGAAAAAGCAAAAAATTTCAGAATTGCACCTTGCAATGTGGAGATATTACTGTTTGTGCATTTACAATATTCATTGATTTTTGCCATTGAAAAACATGTTTTTCATATACCAGAAATGTTTGAAGCTACTGACTGAATGAAAGGAGCTGGCATCTCACTCTCTTTGAATCTTCTTTATCATGCTAGGATTAGCAGGAAAAAGCAAAAAATTTCAGAATTGCACCTTGCAATGTGGAGATATTACTGTTTGTGCATTTACAATATTCATTGATTTTTGCCATTGAAAAACATGTTTTTCATATACCAGAAATGTTTGAAGCTACTGACTGAATGAAAGGAGCTGGCATCTCACTCTCTTTGAATCTTCTTTATCATGCTAGGATTAACAGGAAAAAGCAAAAAATTTCAGAATTGCACCTTGCAATGTGGAGATATTACTGTTTGTGCATTTACAATATTCATTGATTTTTGCCATTGAAAAACGTCCAGAAATGTTTGAAGCTACTGACTGAATGAAAGGAGCTGGCATCTCACTCTCTTTGAATCTTCTTTATCATGCTAGGATTAGCAGGAAAAAGCAAAAAATTTCAGAATTGCACCTTGCAATGTGGAGATATTACTGTTTGTGCATTTACAATATTCATTGATTTTTGCCATTGAAAAACATGTTTTTCATATACCAGAAATGTTTGAAGCTACTGACTGAATGAAAGGAGCTGGCATCTCACTCTCTTTGAATCTTCTTTATCATGCTAGGATTAGCAGGAAAAAGCAAAAAATTTCAGAATTGCAGCTTGCAATGTGGAGATATTACTGTTTGTGCATTTACAATATTCATTGATTTTTGCCATTGAAAAACATGTTTTTCATATACCAGAAATGTTTGAAGCTACTGACTGAATGAAAGGAGCTGGCATCTCACTCTCTTTGAAACTTCTTTATCATGCTAGGATTAACAGGAAAAAGCAAAAAATTTCAGAATTGCACCTTGCAATGTGGAGATATTACTGTTTGTGCATTTACAATATTCATTGATTTTTGCCATTGAAAAACGTCCAGAAATGTTTGAAGCTACTGACTGAATGAAAGGAGCTGGCATCTCACTCTCTTTGAATCTTCTTTATCATGCTAGTAATAGCAGGAAAAAGCAAAAAATTTCAGAATTGCACCTTGCAATGTGGAGATATTACTGTTTGTGCATTTACAATATTCATTGATTTTTGCCATTGAAAAACATCATGTTATTCATATACCAGAAATGTTTGAAGCTACTGACTGAATGAAAGGAGCTGGCATCTCACTCTCTTTGAATCTTCTTTATCATGCTAGGATTAGCAGGAAAAAGCAAAAAATTTCAGAATTGCACCTTGCAATGTGGAGATATTACTGTTTGTGCATTTACAATATTCATTGATTTTTGCCATTGAAAAACATGTTTTTCATATACCAGAAATGTTTGAAGCTAATGACTGAATGAAAGGAGCTGGCATCTCACTCTTTGAATCTTCTTTATCATGCTAGGATTAGCAGGAAAAAGCAAAAAATTTCAGAATTGCACCTTGCAATGTGGAGATATTACTGTTTGTGCATTTACAATATTCATTGATTTTTGCCATTGAAAAACATGTTTTTCATATACCAGAAATGTTTGAAGCTACTGACTGAATGAAAGGAGCTGGCATCTCACTCTCTTTGAATCTTCTTTATCATGCTAGGATTAACAGGAAAAAGCAAAAAAATTCAGAATTGCACCTTGCAATGTGGAGATATTACTGTTTGTGCATTTACAATATTCATTGATTTTTGCCATTGAAAAACATGTTTTTCATATACCAGAAATGTTTGAAGCTACTGACTGAATGAAAGGAGCTGGCATCTCACTCTCTTTGAATCTTCTTTATCATGCTAGGATTAACAGGAAAAAGCAAAAAATTTCAGAATTGCACCTTGCAATGTGGAGATATTACTGTTTGTGCATTTACAATATTCATTGATTTTTGCCATTGAAAAACGTCCAGAAATGTTTGAAGCTACTGACTGAATGAAAGGAGCTGGCATCTCACTCTCTTTGAATCTTCTTTATCATGCTAGGATTAGCAGGAAAAAGCAAAAAATTTCAGAATTGCACCTTGCAATGTGGAGATATTACTGTTTGTGCATTTACAATATTCATTGATTTTTGCCATTGAAAAACATGTTTTTCATATACCAGAAATGTTTGAAGCTACTGACTGAATGAAAGGAGCTGGCATCTCACTCTCTTTGAATCTTCTTTATCATGCTAGGATTAGCAGGAAAAAGCAAAAAATTTCAGAATTGCACCTTGCAATGTGGAGATATTACTGTTTGTGCATTTACAATATTCATTGATTTTTGCCATTGAAAAACATGTTTTTCATATACCAGAAATGTTTGAAGCTACTGACTGAATGAAAGGAGCTGGCATCTCACTCTCTTTGAATCTTCTTTATCATGCTAGGATTAACAGGAAAAAGCAAAAAATTTCAGAATTGCACCTTGCAATGTGGAGATATTACTGTTTGTGCATTTACAATATTCATTGATTTTTGCCATTGAAAAACGTCCAGAAATGTTTGAAGCTACTGACTGAATGAAAGGAGCTGGCATCTCACTCTCTTTGAATCTTCTTTATCATGCTAGGATTAGCAGGAAAAAGCAAAAAATTTCAGAATTGCACCTTGCAATGTGGAGATATTACTGTTTGTGCATTTACAATATTCATTGATTTTTGCCATTGAAAAACATGTTTTTCATATACCAGAAATGTTTGAAGCTACTGACTGAATGAAAGGAGCTGGCATCTCACTCTCTTTGAATCTTCTTTATCATGCTAGGATTAGCAGGAAAAAGCAAAAAATTTCAGAATTGCACCTTGCAATGTGGAGATATTACTGTTTGTGCATTTACAATATTCATTGATTTTTGCCATTGAAAAACATGTTTTTCATATACCAGAAATGTTTGAAGCTACTGACTGAATGAAAGGAGCTGGCATCTCACTCTCTTTGAATCTTATTTATCATGCTAAGAGGAGCAGGAAAAAGTAAAAAATTTCAGAATTGCACCTTGCAATGCGGAGAAATTACTGTTTGTGCATTTATAATATTCAATGATTTTTGCCATTGAAAAACGTCCAGAAATGATTGAAGCTACTGACTGAACGAAAGGAGCTGGCATCTCACTCTCTTTGAATCTTCTTTATCATGCTAAGAGGAGCAGGAAAAAGCAAAAAATTTCAGAATTGCACCTTGCAATGCGGAGAAATTACTGTTTGTGCATTTACAATATTCATTGATTTTTGCCATTGAAAAACATCATGTTATTCATATACCAGAAATGTTTGAAGCTACTGACTGAATGAAAGGAGCTGGCATCTCACTCTCTTTGAATCTTCTTTATCATGCTAAGAGGAGCAGGAAAAAGCAAAAAATTTCAGAATTGCACCTTGCAATGCGGAGAAATTACTGTTTGTGCATTTACAATATTCATTGATTTTTGCCATTGAAAAACGTCCAGAAATGATTGAAGCTACTGACTGAATGAAAGGAGCTGGCATCTCACTCTCTTTGAATCTTCTTTATCATGCTAAGAGGAGCAGGAAAAAGCAAAAAATTTCAGAATTGCACCTTGCAATGCGGAGAAATTACTGTTTGTGCATTTACAATATCCATTGATTTTTGCCATTGAAAAACATCATGTTATTCATATACCAGAAATGTTTGAAGCTACTGACTGAATGAAAGGAGCTGACATCTCACTCTCTTTGAATCTTCTTTATCATGCTAAGAGGAGCAGGAAAAAGCAAAAAATTTCAGAATTGCACCTTGCAATGCGGAGAAATTACTGTTTGTGCATTTACAATATTCATTGATTTTTGCCATTGAAAAACGTCCAGAAATGATTGAAGCTACTGACTGAATGAAAGGAGCTGGCATCTCACTCTCTTTGAATCTTCTTTATCATGCTAAGAGGAGCAGGAAAAAGCAAAAAATTTCAGAATTGCACCTTGCAATGCGGAGAAATTACTGTTTGTGCATTTACAATATTCATTGATTTTTGCCATTGAAAAACATCATGTTATTCATATACCAGAAATGTTTGAAGCTACTGACTGAATGAAAGGAGCTGGCATCTCACTCTCTTTGAATCTTCTTTATCATGCTAAGTGGAGCAGGAAAAAGCAAAAAATTTCAGACTTGCACCTTGCAATGCGGAGAAATTACTGTTTGTGCATTTACAATATTCATTGATTTTTGCCATTGAAAAACATCATGTTATTCATATACCAGAAATGTTTGAAGCTACTGACTGAATGAAAGGAGCTGGCATCTCACTCTCTTTGAGTATTCTTTACCATGCTAAGAGGAGCAGGAAAAAGCAAAAAATTTCAGAATTGCACCTTGCAATGCGGAGAAATTACTGTTTGTGCATTTACAATATTCATTGATTTTTGCCATTGAAAAACGTCCAGAAATGATTGAAGCTACTGACTGAATGAAAGGAGCTGGCATCTCACTCTCTTTGAATCTTCTTTATCATGCTAAGAGGAGCAGGAAAAAGCAAAAATTTCAGAATTGCACCTTGCAATGCGGAGAAATTACAGTTTGTGCATTTACAATATTCATTGATTTTTGCCATTGAAAAATGTCCAGAAATGATTGAAGCTACTAACTGAATGAAAGGAGCTGGCATCTCACTCTCTTTGAATCTTCTTTATCATGCTAAGAGGAGCAGGAAAAAGCAAAAAATTTCAGACTTGCACCTTGCAATGCGGAGAAATTACTGTTTGTGCATTTACAATATTCATTGATTTTTGTCATTGAAAAACATCATGTTATTCATATACCAGAAATGTTTGAAGCTACTGACTGAATGAAAGGAGCTGGCATCTCACTCTCTTTGAATCTTCTTTACCATGCTAAGAGGAGCAGGAAAAAGCAAAAAATTTCAGAATTGCACCTTGCAATGCACAGAAATTACTGTTTGTGCATTTACAATATTCATTGATTTTTGCCATTGAAAAACGTCCAGAAATGATTGAAGCTACTGACTGAATGAAAGGAGCTGGCATCTCACTCTCTTTGAATCTTCTTTATCATGCTAAGAGGAGCAGGAAAAAGCAAAAAATTTCAGAATTGCACCTTGCAATGCGGAGAAATTTCAGTTTGTGCATTTACAATATTCATTGATTTTTGCCATTGAAAAACGTCCAGAAATGATTGAAGCTACTGACTGAATGAAAGGAGCTGGCATCTCAATCTCTTTGAATCTTCTTTATCATGCTAAGAGGAGCAGGAAAAAGCAAAAAATTTCAGAATTGCACCTTGCAATGCGGAGAAATTACTGTTTGTGCATTTACAATATTCATTGATTTTTGCCATTGAAAAACGTCCAGAAATGATTGAAGCTACTGACTGAATGAAAGGAGCTGGCATCTCACTCTCTTTGAATCTTCTTTATCATGCTAAGAGGAGCAGGAAAAAGCAAAAAATTTCAGAATTGCACCTTGCAATGCGGAGAAATTACTGTTTGTGCATTTACAATATTCATTGATTTTTGCCATTGAAAAACATGTTATTCATATACCAGAAATGTTTGAAGCTACTGACTGAATGAAAGGAGCTGGCACCTCACTCTCTTTGAATCTTCTTTATCATGCTAAGAGGAGCAGGAAAAAGCAAAAAATTTCAGAATTGCACCTTGCAATGCGGAGAAATTACTGTTTGTGCATTTACAATATTCATTGATTTTTGCCATTGAAAAACGTCCAGAAATGATTGAAGCTACTGACTGAATGAAAGGAGCTGGCATCTCACTCTCTTTGAATCTTCTTTATCATGCTAAGAGGAGCAGGAAAAAGCAAAAAATTTCAGAATTGCGCCTTGCAATGTGGAGATATTACTGTTTGTGCATTTACAATATTCATTGATTTTTGCCATTGAAAAACATGTTTTTCATATACCAGAAATGTTTGAAGCTACTGACTGAATGAAAGGAGCTGGCATCTCACTCTCTTTGAATCTTCTTTATCATGCTAGGATTAGCAGGAAAAAGCAAAAAATTTCAGAATTGCACCTTGCAATGTGGAGATATTACTGTTTGTGCATTTACAATATTCATTGACTTTTGCCATTGAAAAACATGTTTTTCATATACCAGAAATGTTTGAAGCTACTGACTGAATGAAAGGAGCTGGCATCTCACTCTCTTTGAATCTTCTTTATCATGCTACGAGGAGCAGGAAAAAGCAAAAAATTTCAGAATTGCACCTTGCAATGCGGAGAAATTACTGTTTGTGCATTTACAATATTCATTGATTTTTGCCATTGAAAAACATCATGTTATTCATATACCAGAAATGATTGAAGCTACTGACTGAATGAAAGGAGCTGGCATCTCACTCTCTTTGAATCTTATTTATCATGCTAAGAGGAGCAGGAAAAAGTAAAAAATTTCAGAATTGCACCTTGCAATGCGGAGAAATTACTGTTTGTGCATTTATAATATTCAATGATTTTTGCCATTGAAAAACGTCCAGAAATGATTGAAGCTACTGACTGAACGAAAGGAGCTGGCATCTCACTCTCTTTGAATCTTCTTTATCATGCTAAGAGGAGCAGGAAAAAGCAAAAAATTTCAGAATTGCACCTTGCAATGCGGAGAAATTACTGTTTGTGCATTTACAATATTCATTGATTTTTGCCATTGAAAAACATCATGTTATTCATATACAAGAAATGTTTGAAGCTACTGACTGAATGAAAGGAGCTGGCATCTCACTCTCTTTGAATCTTCTTTATCATGCTAAGAGGAGCAGGAAAAAGCAAAAAATTTCAGAATTGCACCTTGCAATGCGGAGAAATTACTGTTTGTGCATTTACAATATTCATTGATTTTTGCCATTGAAAAACGTCCAGAAATGATTGAAGCTACTGACTGAATGAAAGGAGCTGGCATCTCACTCTCTTTGAATCTTCTTTATCATGCTAAGAGGAGCAGGAAAAAGCAAAAAATTTCAGAATTGCACCTTGCAATGCGGAGAAATTACTGTTTGTGCATTTACAATATCCATTGATTTTTGCCATTGAAAAACATCATGTTATTCATATACCAGAAATGTTTGAAGCTACTGACTGAATGAAAGGAGCTGACATCTCACTCTCTTTGAATCTTCTTTATCATGCTAAGAGGAGCAGGAAAAAGCAAAAAATTTCAGAATTGCACCTTGCAATGCGGAGAAATTACTGTTTGTGCATTTACAATATTCATTGATTTTTGCCATTGAAAAACGTCCAGAAATGATTGAAGCTACTGACTGAATGAAAGGAGCTGGCATCTCACTCTCTTTGAATCATCTTTATCATGCTAAGAGGAGCAGGAAAAAGCAAAAAATTTCAGAATTGCACCTTGCAATGCGGAGAAATTACTGTTTGTGCATTTACAATATTCATTGATTTTTGCCATTGAAAAACATCATGTTATTCATATACCAGAAATGTTTGAAGCTACTGACTGAATGAAAGGAGCTGGCATCTCACTCTCTTTGAATCCTCTTTATCATGCTAAGTGGAGCAGGAAAAAGCAAAAAATTTCAGACTTGCACCTTGCAATGCGGAGAAATTACTGTTTGTGCATTTACAATATTCATTGATTTTTGCCATTGAAAAACATCATGTTATTCATATACCAGAAATGTTTGAAGCTACTGACTGAATGAAAGGAGCTGGCATCTCACTCTCTTTGAGTATTCTTTACCATGCTAAGAGGAGCAGGAAAAAGCAAAAAATTTCAGAATTGCACCTTGCAATGCGGAGAAATTACTGTTTGTGCATTTACAATATTCATTGATTTTTGCCATTGAAAAACGTCCAGAAATGATTGAAGCTACTGACTGAATGAAAGGAGCTGGCATCTCACTCTCTTTGAATCTTCTTTATCATGCTAAGAGGAGCAGGAAAAAGCAAAAAATTTCAGAATTGCACCTTGCAATGCGGAGAAATTACAGTTTGTGCATTTACAATATTCATTGATTTTTGCCATTGAAAAACGTCCAGAAATGATTGAAGCTACTAACTGAATGAAAGGAACTGGCATCTCACTCTCTTTGAATCTTCTTTATCATGCTAAGAGGAGCAGGAAAAAGCAAAAAATTTCAGACTTGCACCTTGCAATGCGGAGAAATTACTGTTTGTGCATTTACAATATTCATTGATTTTTGTCATTGAAAAACATCATGTTATTCATATACCAGAAATGTTTGAAGCTACTGACTGAATGAAAGGAGCTGGCATCTCACTCTCTTTGAATCTTCTTTACCATGCTAAGAGGAGCAGGAAAAAGCAAAAAATTTCAGAATTGCACCTTGCAATGCACAGAAATTACTGTTTGTGCATTTACAATATTCATTGATTTTTGCCATTGAAAAACGTCCAGAAATGATTGAAGCTACTGACTGAATGAAAGGAGCTGGCATCTCACTCTCTTTGAATCTTCTTTATCATGCTAAGAGGAGCAGGAAAAAGCAAAAAATTTCAGAATTGCACCTTGCAATGCGGAGAAATTTCAGTTTGTGCATTTACAATATTCATTGATTTTTGCCATTGAAAAACGTCCAGAAATGATTGAAGCTACTGACTGAATGAAAGGAGCTGGCATCTCAATCTCTTTGAATCTTCTTTATCATGCTAAGAGGAGCAGGAAAAAGCAAAAAATTTCAGAATTGCACCTTGCAATGCGGAGAAATTACTGTTTGTGCATTTACAATATTCATTGATTTTTGCCATTGAAAAACGTCCAGAAATGATTGAAGCTACTGACTGAATGAAAGGAGCTGGCATCTCACTCTCTTTGAATCTTCTTTATCATGCTAAGAGGAGCAGGAAAAAGCAAAAAATTTCAGAATTGCACCTTGCAATGCGGAGAAATTACTGTTTGTGCATTTACAATATTCATTGATTTTTGCCATTGAAAAACATGTTATTCATATACCAGAAATGTTTGAAGCTACTGACTGAATGAAAGGAGCTGGCACCTCACTCTCTTTGAATCTTCTTTATCATGCTAAGAGGAGCAGGAAAAAGCAAAAAATTTCAGAATTGCACCTTGCAATGCGGAGAAATTACAGTTTGTGCATTTACAATATTCATTGATTTTTGCCATTGAAAAACGTCCAGAAATGATTGAAGCTACTGACTGAATGAAAGGAGCTGGCATCTCACTCTCTTTGAATCTTCTTTATCATGCTAAGAGGAGCAGGAAAAAGCAAAAAATTTCAGAATTGCGCCTTGCAATGTGGAGATATTACTGTTTGTGCATTTACAATATTCATTGATTTTTGCCATTGAAAAACATGTTTTTCATATACCAGAAATGTTTGAAGCTACTGACTGAATGAAAGGAGCTGGCATCTCACTCTCTTTGAATCTTCTTTATCATGCTAGGATTAGCAGGAAAAAGCAAAAAATTTCAGAATTGCACCTTGCAATGTGGAGATATTACTGTTTGTGCATTTACAATATTCATTGACTTTTGCCATTGAAAAACATGTTTTTCATATACCAGAAATGTTTGAAGCTACTGACTGAATGAAACGAGCTGGCATCTCACTCTCTTTGAATCTTCTTTATCATGCTAGGATTAGCAGGAAAAAGCAAAAAATTTCAGAATTGCACCTTGCAATGTGGAGATATTACTGTTTGTGCATTTACAATATTCATTGATTTTTGCCATTGAAAAACATGTTTTTCATATACCAGAAATGTTTGAAGCTACTGACTGAATGAAAGGAGCTGGCATCTCACTCTCTTTGAATCTTCTTTATCATGCTAGGATTAACAGGAAAAAGCAAAAAATTTCAGAATTGCACCTTGCAATGTGGAGATATTACTGTTTGTGCATTTACAATATTCATTGATTTTTGCCATTGAAAAATGTCCAGAAATGTTTGAAGCTACTGACTGAATGAAAGGAGCTGGCATCTCACTCTCTTTGAATCTTCTTTATCATGCTAGGATTAGCAGGAAAAAGCAAAAAATTTCAGAATTGCACCTTGCAATGTGGAGATATTACTGTTTGTGCATTTACAATATTCATTGATTTTTGCCATTGAAAAACATGTTTTTCATATACCAGAAATGTTTGAAGCTACTGACTGAATGAAAGGAGCTGGCATCTCACTCTCTTTGAATCTTCTTTATCATGCTAGGATTAACAGGAAAAAGCAAAAAATTTCAGAATTGCACCTTGCAATGTGGAGATATTACTGTTTGTGCATTTACAATATTCATTGATTTTTGCCATTGAAAAACATGTTTTTCATATACCAGAAATGTTTGAAGCTACTGACTGAATGAAAGGAGCTGGCATCTCACTCTCTTTGAATCTTCTTTATCATGCTAGGATTAACAGGAAAAAGCAAAAAATTTCAGAATTGCACCTTGCAATGTGGAGATATTACTGTTTGTGCATTTACAATATTCATTGATTTTTGCCATTGAAAAACGTCCAGAAATGTTTGAAGCTACTGACTGAATGAAAGGAGCTGGCATCTCACTCTCTTTGAATCTTCTTTATCATGCTAGGATTAGCAGGAAAAAGCAAAAAATTTCAGAATTGCACCTTGCAATGTGGAGATATTACTGTTTGTGCATTTACAATATTCATTGATTTTTGCCATTGAAAAACATGTTTTTCATATACCAGAAATGTTTGAAGCTACTGACTGAATGAAAGGAGCTGGCATCTCACTCTCTTTGAATCTTCTTTATCATGCTAGGATTAGCAGGAAAAAGCAAAAAATTTCAGAATTGCACCTTGCAATGTGGAGATATTACTGTTTGTGCATTTACAATATTCATTGATTTTTGCCATTGAAAAACATGTTTTTCATATACCAGAAATGTTTGAAGCTACTGACTGAATGAAAGGAGCTGGCATCTCACTCTCTTTGAATCTTCTTTATCATGCTAGGATTAACAGGAAAAAGCAAAAAATTTCAGAATTGCACCTTGCAATGTGGAGATATTACTGTTTGTGCATTTACAATATTCATTGATTTTTGCCATTGAAAAACATGTTTTTCATATACCAGAAATGTTTGAAGCTACTGACTGAATGAAAGGAGCTGGCATCTCACTCTCTTTGAATCTTCTTTATCATGCTAGGATTAGCAGGAAAAAGCAAAAAATTTCAGAATTGCACCTTGCAATGTGGAGATATTACTGTTTGTGCATTTACAATATTCATTGATTTTTGCCATTGAAAAACATGTTTTTCATATACCAGAAATGTTTGAAGCTACTGACTGAATGAAAGGAGCTGGCATCTCACTCTCTTTGAATCTTCTTTATCATGCTAGGATTAACAGGAAAAAGCAAAAAATTTCAGAATTGCACCTTGCAATGTGGAGATATTACTGTTTGTGCATTTACAATATTCATTGATTTTTGCCATTGAAAAACGTCCAGAAATGTTTGAAGCTACTGACTGAATGAAAGGAGCTGGCATCTCACTCTCTTTGAATCTTCTTTATCATGCTAGGATTAGCAGGAAAAAGCAAAAAATTTCAGAATTGCACCTTGCAATGTTGAGATATTACTGTTTGTGCATTTACAATATTCATTGATTTTTGCCATTGAAAAACATGTTTTTCATATACCAGAAATGTTTGAAGCTACTGACTGAATGAAAAGAGCTGGCATCTCACTCTTTGAATCTTCTTTATCATGCTAGGATTAGCAGGAAAAAGCAAAAAATTTCAGAATTGCACCTTGCAATGTGGAGATATTACTGTTTGTGCATTTACAATATTCATTGATTTTTGCCATTGAAAAACATGTTTTTCATATACCAGAAATGTTTGAAGCTACTGACTGAATGAAAGGAGCTGGCATCTCACTCTCTTTGAATCTTCTTTATCATGCTAGGATTAACAGGAAAAAGCAAAAAATTTCAGAATTGCACCTTGCAATGTGGAGATATTACTGTTTGTGCATTTACAATATTCATTGATTTTTGCCATTGAAAAACGTCCAGAAATGTTTGAAGCTACTGACTGAATGAAAGGAGCTGGCATCTCACTCTCTTTGAATCTTCTTTATCATGCTAGGATTAGCAGGAAAAAGCAAAAAATTTCAGAATTGCACCTTGCAATGTGGAGATATTACTGTTTGTGCATTTACAATATTCATTGATTTTTGCCATTGAAAAACATGTTTTTCATATACCAGAAATGTTTGAAGCTACTGACTGAATGAAAGGAGCTGGCATCTCACTCTCTTTGAATCTTCTTTATCATGCTAGGATTTGCAGGAAAAAGCAAAAAATTTCAGAATTGCACCTTGCAATGTGGAGATATTACTGTTTGTGCATTTACAATATTCATTGATTTTTGCCATTGAAAAACATGTTTTTCATATACCAGAAATGTTTGAAGCTACTGACTGAATGAAAGGAGCTGGCATCTCACTCTCTTTGAAACTTCTTTATCATGCTAGGATTAACAGGAAAAAGCAAAAAATTTCAGAATTGCACCTTGCAATGTGGAGATATTACTGTTTGTGCATTTACAATATTCATTGATTTTTGCCATTGAAAAACGTCCAGAAATGTTTGAAGCTACTGACTGAATGAAAGGAGCTGGCATCTCACTCTCTTTGAATCTTCTTTATCATGCTAGGATTAGCAGGAAAAAGCAAAAAATTTCAGAATTGCACCTTGCAATGTGGAGATATTACTGTTTGTGCATTTACAATATTCATTGATTTTTGCCATTGAAAAACATCATGTTATTCATATACCAGAAATGTTTGAAGCTACTGACTGAATGAAAGGAGCTGGCATCTCACTCTCTTTGAATCTTCTTTATCATGCTAGGATTAGCAGGAAAAAGCAAAGAATTTCCGAATTGCACCTTGCAATGTGGAGATATTACTGTTTGTGCATTTACAATATTCATTGATTTTTGCCATTGAAAAACATGTTTTTCATATACCAGAAATGTTTGAAGCTACTGACTGAATGAAAGGAGCTGGCATCTCACTCTCTTTGAATCTTCTTTATCATGCTAGGATTAGCAGGAAAAAGCAAAAAATTTCAGAATTGCACCTTGCAATGTGGAGATATTACTGTTTGTGCATTTACAATATTCATTGATTTTTGCCATTGAAAAACATGTTTTTCATATACCAGAAATGTTTGAAGCTACTGACTGAATGAAAGGAGCTGGCATCTCACTCTTTGAATCTTCTTTATCATGCTAGGACTAGCAGGAAAAAGCAAAAAATTTCAGAATTGCACCTTGCAATGTGGAGATATTACTGTTTGTGCATTTACAATATTCATTGATTTTTGCCATTGAAAAACATGTTTTTCATATACCAGAAATGTTTGAAGCTACTGACTGAATGAAAGGAGCTGGCATCTCACTCTCTTTGAATCTTCTTTATCATGCTAGGATTAACAGGAAAAAGCAAAAAATTTCAGAATTGCACCTTGCAATGTGGAGATATTACTGTTTGTGCATTTACAATATTCATTGATTTTTGCCATTGAAAAACATGTTTTTCATATACCAGAAATGTTTGAAGCTACTGACTGAATGAAAGGAGCTGGCATCTCACTCTCTTTGAATCTTCTTTATCATGCTAGGATTAACAGGAAAAAGCAAAAAATTTCAGAATTGCACCTTGCAATGTGGAGATATTACTGTTTGTGCATTTACAATATTCATTGATTTTTGCCATTGAAAAACGTCCAGAAATGTTTGAAGCTACTGACTGAATGAAAGGAGCTGGCATCTCACTCTCTTTGAATCTTCTTTATCATGCTAGGATTAGCAGGAAAAAGCAAAAAATTTCAGACTTGCACCTTGCAATGCGGAGAAATTACTGTTTGTGCATTTACAATATTCATTGATTTTTGCCATTGAAAAACATCATGTTATTCATATACCAGAAATGTTTGAAGCTACTGACTGAATGAAAGGAGCTGGCATCTCACTCTCTTTGAGTATTCTTTACCATGATAAGAGGAGCAGGAAAAAGCAAAAAATTTCAGAATTGCACCTTGCAATGCGGAGAAATTACTGTTTGTGCATTTACAATATTCATTGATTTTTGCCATTGAAAAACGTCCAGAAATGATTGAAGCTACTGACTGAATGAAAGGAGCTGGCATCTCACTCTCTTTGAATCTTCTTTATCATGCTAAGAGGAGCAGGAAAAAGCAAAAAATTTCAGAATTGCACCTTGCAATGCGGAGAAATTACAGTTTGTGCATTTACAATATTCATTGATTTTTGCCATTGAAAAACGTCCAGAAATGATTGAAGCTACTAACTGAATGAAAGGAGCTGGCATCTCACTCTCTTTGAATCTTCTTTATCATGCTAAGAGGAGCAGGAAAAAGCAAAAAATTTCAGACTTGCACCTTGCAATGCGGAGAAATTACTGTTTGTGCATTTACAATATTCATTGATTTTTGTCATTGAAAAACATCATGTTATTCATATACCAGAAATGTTTGAAGCTACTGACTGAATGAAAGGAGCTGGCATCTCACTCTCTTTGAATCTTCTTTACCATGCTAAGAGGAGCAGGAAAAAGCAAAAAATTTCAGAATTGCACCTTGCAATGCACAGAAATTACTGTTTGTGCATTTACAATATTCATTGATTTTTGCCATTGAAAAACGTCCAGAAATGATTGAAGCTACTGACTGAATGAAAGGAGCTGGCATCTCACTCTCTTTGAATCTTCTTTATCATGCTAAGAGGAGCAGGAAAAAGCAAAAAATTTCAGAATTGCACCTTGCAATGCGGAGAAATTTCAGTTTGTGCATTTACAATATTCATTGATTTTTGCCATTGAAAAACGTCCAGAAATGATTGAAGCTACTGACTGAATGAAAGGAGCTGGCATCTCAATCTCTTTGAATCTTCTTTATCATGCTAAGAGGAGCAGGAAAAAGCAAAAAATTTCAGAATTGCACCTTGCAATGCGGAGAAATTACTGTTTGTGCATTTACAATATTCATTGATTTTTGCCATTGAAAAACGTCCAGAAATGATTGAAGCTACTGACTGAATGAAAGGAGCTGGCATCTCACTCTCTTTGAATCTTCTTTATCATGCTAAGAGGAGCAGGAAAAAGCAAAAAATTTCAGAATTGCACCTTGCAATGCGGAGAAATTACTGTTTGTGCATTTACAATATTCATTGATTTTTGCCATTGAAAAACATGTTATTCATATACCAGAAATGTTTGAAGCTACTGACTGAATGAAAGGAGCTGGCACCTCACTCTCTTTGAATCTTCTTTATCATGCTAAGAGGAGCAGGAAAAAGCAAAAAATTTCAGAATTGCACCTTGCAATGCGGAGAAATTACTGTTTGTGCATTTACAATATTCATTGATTTTTGCCATTGAAAAACGTCCAGAAATGATTGAAGCTACTGACTGAATGAAAGGAGCTGGCATCTCACTCTCTTTGAATCTTCTTTATCATGCTAAGAGGAGCAGGAAAAAGCAAAAAATTTCAGAATTGCGCCTTGCAATGTGGAGATATTACTGTTTGTGCATTTACAATATTCATTGATTTTTGCCATTGAAAAACATGTTTTTCATATACCAGAAATGTTTGAAGCTACTGACTGAATGAAAGGAGCTGGCATCTCACTCTCTTTGAATCTTCTTTATCATGCTAGGATTAGCAGGAAAAAGCAAAAAATTTCAGAATTGCACCTTGCAATGTGGAGATATTACTGTTTGTGCATTTACAATATTCATTGACTTTTGCCATTGAAAAACATGTTTTTCATATACCAGAAATGTTTGAAGCTACTGACTGAATGAAAGGAGCTGGCATCTCACTCTCTTTGAATCTTCTTTATCATGCTAGGATTAGCAGGAAAAAGCAAAAAATTTCAGAATTGCACCTTGCAATGTGGAGATATTACTGTTTGTGCATTTACAATATTCATTGATTTTTGCCATTGAAAAACATGTTTTTCATATACCAGAAATGTTTGAAGCTACTGACTGAATGAAAGGAGCTGGCATCTCACTCTCTTTGAATCTTCTTTATCATGCTAGGATTAACAGGAAAAAGCAAAAAATTTCAGAATTGCACCTTGCAATGTGGAGATATTACTGTTTGTGCATTTACAATATTCATTGATTTTTGCCATTGAAAAATGTCCAGAAATGTTTGAAGCTACTGACTGAATGAAAGGAGCTGGCATCTCACTCTCTTTGAATCTTCTTTATCATGCTAGGATTAGCAGGAAAAAGCAAAAAATTTCAGAATTGCACCTTGCAATGTGGAGATATTACTGTTTGTGCATTTACAATATTCATTGATTTTTGCCATTGAAAAACATGTTTTTCATATACCAGAAATGTTTGAAGCTACTGACTGAATGAAAGGAGCTGGCATCTCACTCTCTTTGAATCTTCTTTATCATGCTAGGATTAACAGGAAAAAGCAAAAAATTTCAGAATTGCACCTTGCAATGTGGAGATATTACTGTTTGTGCATTTACAATATTCATTGATTTTTGCCATTGAAAAACATGTTTTTCATATACCAGAAATGTTTGAAGCTACTGACTGAATGAAAGGAGCTGGCATCTCACTCTCTTTGAATCTTCTTTATCATGCTAGGATTAACAGGAAAAAGCAAAAAATTTCAGAATTGCACCTTGCAATGTGGAGATATTACTGTTTGTGCATTTACAATATTCATTGATTTTTGCCATTGAAAAACGTCCAGAAATGTTTGAAGCTACTGACTGAATGAAAAGAGCTGGCATCTCACTCTCTTTGAATCTTCTTTATCATGCTAGGATTAGCAGGAAAAAGCAAAAAATTTCAGAATTGCACCTTGCAATGTGGAGATATTACTGTTTGTGCATTTACAATATTCATTGATTTTTGCCATTGAAAAACATGTTTTTCATATACCAGAAATGTTTGAAGCTACTGACTGAATGAAAGGAGCTGGCATCTCACTCTCTTTGAATCTTCTTTATCATGCTAGGATTAGCAGGAAAAAGCAAAAAATTTCAGAATTGCACCTTGCAATGTGGAGATATTACTGTTTGTGCATTTACAATATTCATTGATTTTTGCCATTGAAAAACATGTTTTTCATATACCAGAAATGTTTGAAGCTACTGACTGAATGAAAGGAGCTGGCATCTCACTCTTTGAATCTTCTTTATCATGCTAGGACTAGCAGGAAAAAGCAAAAAATTTCAGAATTGCACCTTGCAATGTGGAGATATTACTGTTTGTGCATTTACAATATTCATTGATTTTTGCCATTGAAAAACGTCCAGAAATGATTGAAGCTACTGACTGAATGAAAGGAGCTGGCATCTCACTCTCTTTGAATCTTCTTTATCATGCTAAGAGGAGCAGGAAAAAGCAAAAAATTTCAGAATTGCGCCTTGCAATGTGGAGATATTACTGTTTGTGCATTTACAATATTCATTGATTTTTGCCATTGAAAAACATGTTTTTCATATACCAGAAATGTTTGAAGCTACTGACTGAATGAAAGGAGCTGGCATCTCACTCTCTTTGAATCTTCTTTATCATGCTAGGATTAGCAGGAAAAAGCAAAAAATTTCAGAATTGCACCTTGCAATGTGGAGATATTACTGTTTGTGCATTTACAATATTCATTGACTTTTGCCATTGAAAAACATGTTTTTCATATACCAGAAATGTTTGAAGCTACTGACTGAATGAAAGGAGCTGGCATCTCACTCTCTTTGAATCTTCTTTATCATGCTAGGATTAGCAGGAAAAAGCAAAAAATTTCAGAATTGCACCTTGCAATGTGGAGATATTACTGTTTGTGCATTTACAATATTCATTGATTTTTGCCATTGAAAAACATGTTTTTCATATACCAGAAATGTTTGAAGCTACTGAATGAATGAAAGGAGCTGGCATCTCACTCTCTTTGAATCTTCTTTATCATGCTAGGATTAACAGGAAAAAGCAAAAAATTTCAGAATTGCACCTTGCAATGTGGAGATATTACTGTTTGTGCATTTACAATATTCATTGATTTTTGCCATTGAAAAATGTCCAGAAATGTTTGAAGCTACTGACTGAATGAAAGGAGCTGGCATCTCACTCTCTTTGAATCTTCTTTATCATGCTAGGATTAGCAGGAAAAAGCAAAAAATTTCAGAATTGCACCTTGCAATGTGGAGATATTACTGTTTGTGCATTTACAATATTCATTGATTTTTGCCATTGAAAAACATGTTTTTCATATACCAGAAATGTTTGAAGCTACTGACTGAATGAAAGGAGCTGGCATCTCACTCTCTTTGAATCTTCTTTATCATGCTAGGATTAACAGGAAAAAGCAAAAAATTTCAGAATTGCACCTTGCAATGTGGAGATATTACTGTTTGTGCATTTACAATATTCATTGATTTTTGCCATTGAAAAACATGTTTTTCATATACCAGAAATGTTTGAAGCTACTGACTGAATGAAAGGAGCTGGCATCTCACTCTCTTTGAATCTTCTTTATCATGCTAGGATTAACAGGAAAAAGCAAAAAATTTCAGAATTGCACCTTGCAATGTGGAGATATTACTGTTTGTGCATTTACAATATTCATTGATTTTTGCCATTGAAAAACGTCCAGAAATGTTTGAAGCTACTGACTGAATGAAAGGAGCTGGCATCTCACTCTCTTTGAATCTTCTTTATCATGCTAGGATTAGCAGGAAAAAGCAAAAAATTTCAGAATTGCACCTTGCAATGTGGAGATATTACTGTTTGTGCATTTACAATATTCATTGATTTTTGCCATTGAAAAACATGTTTTTCATATACCAGAAATGTTTGAAGCTACTGACTGAATGAAAGGAGCTGGCATCTCACTCTCTTTGAATCTTCTTTATCATGCTAGGATTAGCAGGAAAAAGCAAAAAATTTCAGAATTGCACCTTGCAATGTGGAGATATTACTGTTTGTGCATTTACAATATTCATTGATTTTTGCCATTGAAAAACATGTTTTTCATATACCAGAAATGTTTGAAGCTACTGACTGAATGAAAGGAGCTGGCATCTCACTCTTTGAATCTTCTTTATCATGCTAGGACTAGCAGGAAAAAGCAAAAAATTTCAGAATTGCACCTTGCAATGTGGAGATATTACTGTTTGTGCATTTACAATATTCATTGATTTTTGCCATTGAAAAACATGTTTTTCATATACCAGAAATGTTTGAAGCTACTGACTGAATGAAAGGAGCTGGCATCTCACTCTCTTTGAATCTTCTTTATCATGCTAGGATTAACAGGAAAAAGCAAAAAATTTCAGAATTGCACCTTGCAATGTGGAGATATTACTGTTTGTGCATTTACAATATTCATTGATTTTTGCCATTGAAAAACATGTTTTTCATATACCAGAAATGTTTGAAGCTACTGACTGAATGAAAGGAGCTGGCATCTCACTCTCTTTGAATCTTCTTTATCATGCTAGGATTAACAGGAAAAAGCAAAAAATTTCACAATTGCACCTTGCAATGTGGAGATATTACTGTTTGTGCATTTACAATATTCATTGATTTTTGCCATTGAAAAACGTCCAGAAATGTTTGAAGCTACTGACTGATGGAAAGGAGCTGGCATCTCACTCTCTTTGAATCTTCTTTATCATGCTAGGATTAGCAGGAAAAAGCAAAAAATTTCAGACTTGCACCTTGCAATGCGGAGAAATTACTGTTTGTGCATTTACAATATTCATTGATTTTTGCCATTGAAAAACATCATGTTATTCATATACCAGAAATGTTTGAAGCTACTGACTGAATGAAAGGAGCTGGCATCTCACTCTCTTTGAGTATTCTTTACCATGATAAGAGGAGCAGGAAAAAGCAAAAAATTTCAGAATTGCACCTTGCAATGCGGAGAAATTACTGTTTGTGCATTTACAATATTCATTGATTTTTGCCATTGAAAAACGTCCAGAAATGATTGAAGCTACTGACTGAATGAAAGGAGCTGGCATCTCACTCTCTTTGAATCTTCTTTATCATGCTAAGAGGAGCAGGAAAAAGCAAAAAATTTCAGAATTGCACCTTGCAATGCGGAGAAATTACAGTTTGTGCATTTACAATATTCATTGATTTTTGCCATTGAAAAACGTCCAGAAATGATTGAAGCTACTAACTGAATGAAAGGAGCTGGCATCTCACTCTCTTTGAATCTTCTTTATCATGCTAAGAGGAGCAGGAAAAAGCAAAAAATTTCAGACTTGCACCTTGCAATGCGGAGAAATTACTGTTTGTGCATTTACAATATTCATTGATTTTTGTCATTGAAAAACATCATGTTATTCATATACCAGAAATGTTTGAAGCTACTGACTGAATGAAAGGAGCTGGCATCTCACTCTCTTTGAATCTTCTTTACCATGCTAAGAGGAGCAGGAAAAAGCAAAAAATTTCAGAATTGCACCTTGCAATGCACAGAAATTACTGTTTGTGCATTTACAATATTCATTGATTTTTGCCATTGAAAAACGTCCAGAAATGATTGAAGCTACTGACTGAATGAAAGGAGCTGGCATCTCACTCTCTTTGAATCTTCTTTATCATGCTAAGAGGAGCAGGAAAAAGCAAAAAATTTCAGAATTGCACCTTGCAATGCGGAGAAATTTCAGTTTGTGCATTTACAATATTCATTGATTTTTGCCATTGAAAAACGTCCAGAAATGATTGAAGCTACTGACTGAATGAAAGGAGCTGGCATCTCAATCTCTTTGAATCTTCTTTATCATGCTAAGAGGAGCAGGAAAAAGCAAAAAATTTCAGAATTGCACCTTGCAATGCGGAGAAATTACTGTTTGTGCATTTACAATATTCATTGATTTTTGCCATTGAAAAACGTCCAGAAATGATTGAAGCTACTGACTGAATGAAAGGAGCTGGCATCTCACTCTCTTTGAATCTTCTTTATCATGCTAAGAGGAGCAGGAAAAAGCAAAAAATTTCAGAATTGCACCTTGCAATGCGGAGAAATTACTGTTTGTGCATTTACAATATTCATTGATTTTTGCCATTGAAAAACATGTTATTCATATACCAGAAATGTTTGAAGCTACTGACTGAATGAAAGGAGCTGGCACCTCACTCTCTTTGAATCTTCTTTATCATGCTAAGAGGAGCAGGAAAAAGCAAAAAATTTCAGAATTGCACCTTGCAATGCGGAGAAATTACTGTTTGTGCATTTACAATATTCATTGATTTTTGCCATTGAAAAACGTCCAGAAATGATTGAAGCTACTGACTGAATGAAAGGAGCTGGCATCTCACTCTCTTTGAATCTTCTTTATCATGCTAAGAGGAGCAGGAAAAAGCAAAAAATTTCAGAATTGCGCCTTGCAATGTGGAGATATTACTGTTTGTGCATTTACAATATTCATTGATTTTTGCCATTGAAAAACATGTTTTTCATATACCAGAAATGTTTGAAGCTACTGACTGAATGAAAGGAGCTGGCATCTCACTCTCTTTGAATCTTCTTTATCATGCTAGGATTAGCAGGAAAAAGCAAAAAATTTCAGAATTGCACCTTGCAATGTGGAGATATTACTGTTTGTGCATTTACAATATTCATTGACTTTTGCCATTGAAAAACATGTTTTTCATATACCAGAAATGTTTGAAGCTACTGACTGAATGAAACGAGCTGGCATCTCACTCTCTTTGAATCTTCTTTATCATGCTAGGATTAGCAGGAAAAAGCAAAAAATTTCAGAATTGCACCTTGCAATGTGGAGATATTACTGTTTGTGCATTTACAATATTCATTGATTTTTGCCATTGAAAAACATGTTTTTCATATACCAGAAATGTTTGAAGCTACTGACTGAATGAAAGGAGCTGGCATCTCACTCTCTTTGAATCTTCTTTATCATGCTAGGATTAACAGGAAAAAGCAAAAAATTTCAGAATTGCACCTTGCAATGTGGAGATATTACTGTTTGTGCATTTACAATATTCATTGATTTTTGCCATTGAAAAATGTCCAGAAATGTTTGAAGCTACTGACTGAATGAAAGGAGCTGGCATCTCACTCTCTTTGAATCTTCTTTATCATGCTAGGATTAGCAGGAAAAAGCAAAAAATTTCAGAATTGCACCTTGCAATGTGGAGATATTACTGTTTGTGCATTTACAATATTCATTGATTTTTGCCATTGAAAAACATGTTTTTCATATACCAGAAATGTTTGACGCTACTGACTGAATGAAAGGAGCTGGCATCTCACTCTCTTTGAATCTTCTTTATCATGCTAGGATTAACAGGAAAAAGCAAAAAATTTCAGAATTGCACCTTGCAATGTGGAGATATTACTGTTTGTGCATTTACAATATTCATTGATTTTTGCCATTGAAAAATGTCCAGAAATGTTTGAAGCTACTGACTGAATGAAAGGAGCTGGCATCTCACTCTCTTTGAATCTTCTTTATCATGCTAGGATTAGCAGGAAAAAGCAAAAAATTTCAGAATTGCACCTTGCAATGTGGAGATATTACTGTTTGTGCATTTACAATATTCATTGATTTTTGCCATTGAAAAACATGTTTTTCATATACCAGAAATGTTTGAAGCTACTGACTGAATGAAAGGAGCTGGCATCTCACTCTCTTTGAATCTTCTTTATCATGCTAGGATTAACAGGAAAAAGCAAAAAATTTCAGAATTGCACCTTGCAATGTGGAGATATTACTGTTTGTGCATTTACAATATTCATTGATTTTTGCCATTGAAAAACATGTTTTTCATATACCAGAAATGTTTGAAGCTACTGACTGAATGAAAGGAGCTGGCATCTCACTCTCTTTGAATCTTCTTTATCATGCTAGGATTAACAGGAAAAAGCAAAAAATTTCAGAATTGCACCTTGCAATGTGGAGATATTACTGTTTGTGCATTTACAATATTCATTGATTTTTGCCATTGAAAAACGTCCAGAAATGTTTGAAGCTACTGACTGAATGAAAGGAGCTGGCATCTCACTCTCTTTGAATCTTCTTTATCATGCTAGGATTAGCAGGAAAAAGCAAAAAATTTCAGAATTGCACCTTGCAATGTGGAGATATTACTGTTTGTGCATTTACAATATTCATTGATTTTTGCCATTGAAAAACATGTTTTTCATATACCAGAAATGTTTGAAGCTACTGACTGAATGAAAGGAGCTGGCATCTCACTCTCTTTGAATCTTCTTTATCATGCTAGGATTAACAGGAAAAAGCAAAAAATTTCAGAATTGCACCTTGCAATGTGGAGATATTACTGTTTGTGCATTTACAATATTCATTGATTTTTGCCATTGAAAAACATGTTTTTCATATACCAGAAATGTTTGAAGCTACTGACTGAATGAAAGGAGCTGGCATCTCACTCTCTTTGAATCTTCTTTATCATGCTAGGATTAGCAGGAAAAAGCAAAAAATTTCAGAATTGCACCTTGCAATGTGGAGATATTACTGTTTGTGCATTTACAATATTCATTGATTTTTGCCATTGAAAAACATGTTTTTCATATACCAGAAATGTTTGAAGCTACTGACTGAATGAAAGGAGCTGGCATCTCACTCTCTTTGAATCTTCTTTATCATGCTAGGATTAACAGGAAAAAGCAAAAAATTTCAGAATTGCACCTTGCAATGTGGAGATATTACTGTTTGTGCATTTACAATATTCATTGATTTTTGCCATTGAAAAACGTCCAGAAATGTTTGAAGCTACTGACTGAATGAAAGGAGCTGGCATCTCACTCTCTTTGAATCTTCTTTATCATGCTAGGATTAGCAGGAAAAAGCAAAAAATTTCAGAATTGCACCTTGCAATGTGGAGATATTACTGTTTGTGCATTTACAATATTCATTGATTTTTGCCATTGAAAAACATGTTTTTCATATACCAGAAATGTTTGAAGCTACTGACTGAATGAAAGGAGCTGGCATCTCACTGTCTTTGAATCTTCTTTATCATGCTAGGATTAGCAGGAAAAAGCAAAAAATTTCAGAATTGCACCTTGCAATGTGGAGATATTACTGTTTGTGCATTTACAATATTCATTGATTTTTGCCATTGAAAAACATGTTTTTCATATACCAGAAATGTTTGAAGCTACTGACTGAATGAAAGGAGCTGGCATCTCACTCTCTTTGAAACTTCTTTATCATGCTAGGATTAACAGGAAAAAGCAAAAAATTTCAGAATTGCACCTTGCAATGTGGAGATATTACTGTTTGTGCATTTACAATATTCATTGATTTTTGCCATTGAAAAACGTCCAGAAATGTTTGAAGCTACTGACTGAATGAAAGGAGCTGGCATCTCACTCTCTTTGAATCTTCTTTATCATGCTAGGATTAGCAGGAAAAAGCAAAAAATTTCAGAATTGCACCTTGCAATGTGGAGATATTACTGTTTGTGCATTTACAATATTCATTGATTTTTGCCATTGAAAAACATCATGTTATTCATATACCAGAAATGTTTGAAGCTACTGACTGAATGAAAGGAGCTGGCATCTCACTCTCTTTGAATCTTCTTTATCATGCTAGGATTAGCAGGAAAAAGCAAAGAATTTCCGAATTGCACCTTGCAATGTGGAGATATTACTGTTTGTGCATTTACAATATTCATTGATTTTTGCCATTGAAAAACATGTTTTTCATATACCAGAAATGTTTGAAGCTACTGACTGAATGAAAGGAGCTGGCATCTCACTCTCTTTGAATCTTCTTTATCATGCTAGGATTAGCAGGAAAAAGCAAAAAATTTCAGAATTGCACCTTGCAATGTGGAGATATTACTGTTTGTGCATTTACAATATTCATTGATTTTTGCCATTGAAAAACATGTTTTTCATATACCAGAAATGTTTGAAGCTACTGACTGAATGAAAGGAGCTGGCATCTCACTCTTTGAATCTTCTTTATCATGCTAGGACTAGCAGGAAAAAGCAAAAAATTTCAGAATTGCACCTTGCAATGTGGAGATATTACTGTTTGTGCATTTACAATATTCATTGATTTTTGCCATTGAAAAACATGTTTTTCATATACCAGAAATGTTTGAAGCTACTGACTGAATGAAAGGAGCTGGCATCTCACTCTCTTTGAATCTTCTTTATCATGCTAGGATTAACAGGAAAAAGCAAAAAATTTCAGAATTGCACCTTGCAATGTGGAGATATTACTGTTTGTGCATTTACAATATTCATTGATTTTTGCCATTGAAAAACATGTTTTTCATATACCAGAAATGTTTGAAGCTACTGACTGAATGAAAGGAGCTGGCATCTCACTCTCTTTGAATCTTCTTTATCATGCTAGGATTAACAGGAAAAAGCAAAAAATTTCAGAATTGCACCTTGCAATGTGGAGATATTACTGTTTGTGCATTTACAATATTCATTGATTTTTGCCATTGAAAAACGTCCAGAAATGTTTGAAGCTACTGACTGAATGAAAGGAGCTGGCATCTCACTCTCTTTGAATCTTCTTTATCATGCTAGGATTAGCAGGAAAAAGCAAAAAATTTCAGAATTGCACCTTGCAATGTGGAGATATTACTGTTTGTGCATTTACAATATTCATTGATTTTTGCCATTGAAAAACATGTTTTTCATATACCAGAAATGTTTGAAGCTACTGACTGAATGAAAGGAGCTGGCATCTCACTCTCTTTGAATCTTCTTTATCATGCTAGGATTTACAGGAAAAAGCAAAAAATTTCAGAATTGCACCTTGCAATGTGGAGATATTACTGTTTGTGCATTTACAATATTCATTGATTTTTGCCATTGAAAAACATGTTTTTCATATACCAGAAATGTTTGAAGCTACTGACTGAATGAAAGGAGCTGGCATCTCACTCTCTTTGAATCTTCTTTATCATGCTAGGATTAACAGGAAAAAGCAAAAAATTTCAGAATTGCACCTTGCAATGTGGAGATATTACTGTTTGTGCATTTACAATATTCATTGATTTTTGCCATTGAAAAACGTCCAGAAATGTTTGAAGCTACTGACTGAATGAAAGGAGCTGGCATCTCACTCTCTTTGAATCTTCTTTATCATGCTAGGATTAGCAGGAAAAAGCAAAAAATTTCAGAATTGCACCTTGCAATGTGGAGATATTACTGTTTGTGCATTTACAATATTCATTGATTTTTGCCATTGAAAAACATGTTTTTCATATACCAGAAATGTTTGAAGCTACTGACTGAATGAAAGGAGCTGGCATCTCACTCTCTTTGAATCTTCTTTATCATGCTAGGATTAGCAGGAAAAAGCAAAAAATTTCAGAATTGCACCTTGCAATGTGGAGATATTACTGTTTGTGCATTTACAATATTCATTGATTTTTGCCATTGAAAAACATGTTTTTCATATACCAGAAATGTTTGAAGCTACTGACTGAATGAAAGGAGCTGGCATCTCACTCTCTTTGAATCTTCTTTATCATGCTACGAGGAGCAGGAAAAAGCAAAAAATTTCAGAATTGCACCTTGCAATGCGGAGAAATTACTTTTTGTGCATTTACAATATTCATTGATTTTTGCCATTGAAAAACATCATGTTATTCATATACCAGAAATGATTGAAGCTACTGACTGAATGAAAGGAGCTGGCATCTCACTCTCTTTGAATCTTATTTATCATGCTAAGAGGAGCAGGAAAAAGTAAAAAATTTCAGAATTGCACCTTGCAATGCGGAGAAATTACTGTTTGTGCATTTATAATATTCAATGATTTTTGCCATTGAAAAACGTCCAGAAATGATTGAAGCTACTGACTGAACGAAAGGAGCTGGCATCTCACTCTCTTTGAATCTTCTTTATCATGCTAAGAGGAGCAGGAAAAAGCAAAAAATTTCAGAATTGCACCTTGCAATGCGGAGAAATTACTGTTTGTGCATTTACAATATTCATTGATTTTTGCCATTGAAAAACATCATGTTATTCATATACCAGAAATGTTTGAAGCTACTGACTGAATGAAAGGAGCTGGCATCTCACTCTCTTTGAATCTTCTTTATCATGCTAAGAGGAGCAGGAAAAAGCAAAAAATTTCAGAATTGCACCTTGCAATGCGGAGAAATTACTGTTTGTGCATTTACAATATTCATTGATTTTTGCCATTGAAAAACGTCCAGAAATGATTGAAGCTACTGACTGAATGAAAGGAGCTGGCATCTCACTCTCTTTGAATCTTCTTTATCATGCTAAGAGGAGCAGGAAAAAGCAAAAAATTTCAGAATTGCACCTTGCAATGCGGAGAAATTACTGTTTGTGCATTTACAATATCCATTGATTTTTGCCATTGAAAAACATCATGTTATTCATATACCAGAAATGTTTGAAGCTACTGACTGAATGAAAGGAGCTGACATCTCACTCTCTTTGAATCTTCTTTATCATGCTAAGAGGAGCAGGAAAAAGCAAAAAATTTCAGAATTGCACCTTGCAATGCGGAGAAATTACTGTTTGTGCATTTACAATATTCATTGATTTTTGCCATTGAAAAACGTCCAGAAATGATTGAAGCTACTGACTGAATGAAAGGAGCTGGCATCTCACTCTCTTTGAATCTTCTTTATCATGCTGAGGAGCAGGAAAAAGCAAAAAATTTCAGAATTGCACCTTGCAATGCGGAGAAATTACTGTTTGTGCATTTACAATATTCATTGATTTTTGCCATTGAAAAACATCATGTTATTCATATACCAGAAATGTTTGAAGCTACTGACTGAATGAAAGGAGCTGGCATCTCACTCTCTTTGAATCTTCTTTATCATGCTAAGTGGAGCAGGAAAAAGCAAAAAATTTCAGACTTGCACCTTGCAATGCGGAGAAATTACTGTTTGTGCATTTACAATATTCATTGATTTTTGCCATTGAAAAACATCATGTTATTCATATACCAGAAATGTTTGAAGCTACTGACTGAATGAAAGGATCTGGCATCTCACTCTCTTTGAGTATTCTTTACCATGCTAAGAGGAGCAGGAAAAAGCAAAAAATTTCAGAATTGCACCTTGCAATGCGGAGAAATTACTGTTTGTGCATTTACAATATTCATTGATTTTTGCCATTGAAAAACGTCCAGAAATGATTGAAGCTACTGACTGAATGAAAGGAGCTGGCATCTCACTCTCTTTGAATCTTCTTTATCATGCTAAGAGGAGCAGGAAAAAGCAAAAAATTTCAGTATTGCACCTTGCAATGCGGAGAAATTACAGTTTGTGCATTTACAATATTCATTGATTTTTGCCATTGAAAAACGTCCAGAAATGATTGAAGCTACTAACTGAATGAAAGGAGCTGGCATCTCACTCTCTTTGAATCTTCTTTATCATGCTAAGAGGAGCAGGAAAAAGCAAAAAATTTCAGACTTGCACCTTGCAATGCGGAGAAATTACTGTTTGTGCATTTACAATATTCATTGATTTTTGTCATTGAAAAACATCATGTTATTCATATACCAGAAATGTTTGAAGCTACTGACTGAATGAAAGGAGCTGGCATCTCACTCTCTTTGAATCTTCTTTACCATGCTAAGAGGAGCAGGAAAAAGCAAAAAATTTCAGAATTGCACCTTGCAATGCACAGAAATTACTGTTTGTGCATTTACAATATTCATTGATTTTTGCCATTGAAAAACGTCCAGAAATGATTGAAGCTACTGACTGAATGAAAGGAGCTGGCATCTCACTCTCTTTGAATCTTCTTTATCATGCTAAGAGGAGCAGGAAAAAGCAAAAAATTTCAGAATTGCACCTTGCAATGCGGAGAAATTTCAGTTTGTGCATTTACAATATTCATTGATTTTTGCCATTGAAAAACGTCCAGAAATGATTGAAGCTACTGACTGAATGAAAGGAGCTGGCATCTCACTCTCTTTGAATCTTCTTTATCATGCTAAGAGGAGCAGGAAAAAGCAAAAAATTTCAGAATTGCACCTTGCAATGCGGAGAAATTACTGTTTGTGCATTTACAATATTCATTGATTTTTGCCATTGAAAAACGTCCAGAAATGATTGAAGCTACTGACTGAATGAAAGGAGCTGGCATCTCACTCTCTTTGAATCTTCTTTATCATGCTAAGAGGAGCAGGAAAAAGCAAAAAATTTCAGAATTGCACCTTGCAATGCGGAGAAATTACTGTTTGTGCATTTACAATATTCATTGATTTTTGCCATTGAAAAACATGTTATTCATATACCAGAAATGTTTGAAGCTACTGACTGAATGAAAGGAGCTGGCACCTCACTCTCTTTGAATCTTCTTTATCATGCTAAGAGGAGCAGGAAAAAGCAAAAAATTTCAGAATTGCACCTTGCAATGCGGAGAAATTACTGTTTGTGCATTTACAATATTCATTGATTTTTGCCATTGAAAAACGTCCAGAAATGATTGAAGCTACTGACTGAATGAAAGGAGCTGGCATCTCACTCTCTTTGAATCTTCTTTATCATGCTAAGAGGAGCAGGAAAAAGCAAAAAATTTCAGAATTGCGCCTTGCAATGTGGAGATATTACTGTTTGTGCATTTACAATATTCATTGATTTTTGCCATTGAAAAACATGTTTTTCATATACCAGAAATGTTTGAAGCTACTGACTGAATGAAAGGAGCTGGCATCTCACTCTCTTTGAATCTTCTTTATCATGCTAGGATTAGCAGGAAAAAGCAAAAAATTTCAGAATTGCACCTTGCAATGTGGAGATATTACTGTTTGTGCATTTACAATATTCATTGACTTTTGCCATTGAAAAACATGTTTTTCATATACCAGAAATGTTTGAAGCTACTGACTGAATGAAAGGAGCTGGCATCTCACTCTCTTTGAATCTTCTTTATCATGCTAGGATTAACAGGAAAAAGCAAAAAATTTCAGAATTGCACCTTGCAATGTGGAGATATTACTGTTTGTGCATTTACAATATTCATTGATTTTTGCCATTGAAAAACGTCCAGAAATGTTTGAAGCTACTGACTGAATGAAAGGAGCTGGCATCTCACTCTCTTTGAATCTTCTTTATCATGCTAGGATTAGCAGGAAAAAGCAAAAAATTTCAGAATTGCACCTTGCAATGTGGAGATATTACTGTTTGTGCATTTACAATATTCATTGATTTTTGCCATTGAAAAACATGTTTTTCATATACCAGAAATGTTTGAAGCTACTGACTGAATGAAAGGAGCTGGCATCTCACTCTCTTTGAATCTTCTTTATCATGCTAGGATTTACAGGAAAAAGCAAAAAATTTCAGAATTGCACCTTGCAATGTGGAGATATTACTGTTTGTGCATTTACAATATTCATTGATTTTTGCCATTGAAAAACATGTTTTTCATATACCAGAAATGTTTGAAGCTACTGACTGAATGAAAGGAGCTGGCATCTCACTCTCTTTGAATCTTCTTTATCATGCTAGGATTAACAGGAAAAAGCAAAAAATTTCAGAATTGCACCTTGCAATGTGGAGATATTACTGTTTGTGCATTTACAATATTCATTGATTTTTGCCATTGAAAAACGTCCAGAAATGTTTGAAGCTACTGACTGAATGAAAGGAGCTGGCATCTCACTCTCTTTGAATCTTCTTTATCATGCTAGGATTAGCAGGAAAAAGCAAAAAATTTCAGAATTGCACCTTGCAATGTGGAGATATTACTGTTTGTGCATTTACAATATTCATTGATTTTTGCCATTGAAAAACATGTTTTTCATATACCAGAAATGTTTGAAGCTACTGACTGAATGAAAGGAGCTGGCATCTCACTCTCTTTGAATCTTCTTTATCATGCTAGGATTAGCAGGAAAAAGCAAAAAATTTCAGAATTGCACCTTGCAATGTGGAGATATTACTGTTTGTGCATTTACAATATTCATTGATTTTTGCCATTGAAAAACATGTTTTTCATATACCAGAAATGTTTGAAGCTACTGACTGAATGAAAGGAGCTGGCATCTCACTCTCTTTGAATCTTCTTTATCATGCTACGAGGAGCAGGAAAAAGCAAAAAATTTCAGAATTGCACCTTGCAATGCGGAGAAATTACTGTTTGTGCATTTACAATATTCATTGATTTTTGCCATTGAAAAACATCATGTTATTCATATACCAGAAATGATTGAAGCTACTGACTGAATGAAAGGAGCTGGCATCTCACTCTCTTTGAATCTTATTTATCATGCTAAGAGGAGCAGGAAAAAGTAAAAAATTTCAGAATTGCACCTTGCAATGCGGAGAAATTACTGTTTGTGCATTTATAATATTCAATGATTTTTGCCATTGAAAAACGTCCAGAAATGATTGAAGCTACTGACTGAACGAAAGGAGCTGGCATCTCACTCTCTTTGAATCTTCTTTATCATGCTAAGAGGAGCAGGAAAAAGCAAAAAATTTCAGAATTGCACCTTGCAATGCGGAGAAATTACTGTTTGTGCATTTACAATATTCATTGATTTTTGCCATTGAAAAACATCATGTTATTCATATACCAGAAATGTTTGAAGCTACTGACTGAATGAAAGGAGCTGGCATCTCACTCTCTTTGAATCTTCTTTATCATGCTAAGAGGAGCAGGAAAAAGCAAAAAATTTCAGAATTGCACCTTGCAATGCGGAGAAATTACTGTTTGTGCATTTACAATATTCATTGATTTTTGCCATTGAAAAACGTCCAGAAATGATTGAAGCTACTGACTGAATGAAAGGAGCTGGCGTCTCACTCTCTTTGAATCTTCTTTATCATGCTAAGAGGAGCATGAAAAAGCAAAAAATTTCAGAATTGCACCTTGCAATGCGGAGAAATTACTGTTTGTGCATTTACAATATCCATTGATTTTTGCCATTGAAAAACATCATGTTATTCATATACCAGAAATGTTTGAAGCTACTGACTGAATGAAAGGAGCTGACATCTCACTCTCTTTGAATCTTCTTTATCATGCTAAGAGGAGCAGGAAAAAGCAAAAAATTTCAGAATTGCACCTTGCAATGCGGAGAAATTACTGTTTGTGCATTTACAATATTCATTGATTTTTGCCATTGAAAAACGTCCAGAAATGATTGAAGCTACTGACTGAATGAAAGGAGCTGGCATCTCACTCTCTTTGAATCTTCTTTATCATGCTGAGGAGCAGGAAAAAGCAAAAAATTTCAGAATTGCACCTTGCAATGCGGAGAAATTACTGTTTGTGCATTTACAATATTCATTGATTTTTGCCACTGAAAAACATCATGTTATTCATATACCAGAAATGTTTGAAGCTACTGACTGAATGAAAGGAGCTGGCATCTCACTCTCTTTGAATCTTCTTTATCATGCTAAGTGGAGCAGGAAAAAGCAAAAAATTTCAGACTTGCACCTTGCAATGCGGAGAAATTACTGTTTGTGCATTTACAATATTCATTGATTTTTGCCATTGAAAAACATCATGTTATTCATATACCAGAAATGTTTGAAGCTACTGACTGAATGAAAGGATCTGGCATCTCACTCTCTTTGAGTATTCTTTACCATGCTAAGAGGAGCAGGAAAAAGCAAAAAATTTCAGAATTGCACCTTGCAATGCGGAGAAATTACTGTTTGTGCATTTACAATATTCATTGATTTTTGCCATTGAAAAACGTCCAGAAATGATTGAAGCTACTGACTGAATGAAAGGAGCTGGCATCTCACTCTCTTTGAATCTTCTTTATCATGCTAAGAGGAGCAGGAAAAAGCAAAAAATTTCAGTATTGCACCTTGCAATGCGGAGAAATTACAGTTTGTGCATTTACAATATTCATTGATTTTTGCCATTGAAAAACGTCCAGAAATGATTGAAGCTACTAACTGAATGAAAGGAGCTGGCATCTCACTCTCTTTGAATCTTCTTTATCATGCTAAGAGGAGCAGGAAAAAGCAAAAAATTTCAGACTTGCACCTTGCAATGCGGAGAAATTACTGTTTGTGCATTTACAATATTCATTGATTTTTGTCATTGAAAAACATCATGTTATTCATATACCAGAAATGTTTGAAGCTACTGACTGAATGAAAGGAGCTGGCATCTCACTCTCTTTGAATCTTCTTTACCATGCTAAGAGGAGCAGGAAAAAGCAAAAAATTTCAGAATTGCACCTTGCAATGCACAGAAATTACTGTTTGTGCATTTACAATATTCATTGATTTTTGCCATTGAAAAACGTCCAGAAATGATTGAAGCTACTGACTGAATGAAAGGAGCTGGCATCTCACTCTCTTTGAATCTTCTTTATCATGCTAAGAGGAGCAGGAAAAAGCAAAAAATTTCAGAATTGCACCTTGCAATGCGGAGAAATTTCAGTTTGTGCATTTACAATATTCATTGATTTTTGCCATTGAAAAACGTCCAGAAATGATTGAAGCTACTGACTGAATGAAAGGAGCTGGCATCTCACTCTCTTTGAATCTTCTTTATCATGCTAAGAGGAGCAGGAAAAAGCAAAAAATTTCAGAATTGCACCTTGCAATGCGGAGAAATTACTGTTTGTGCATTTACAATATTCATTGATTTTTGCCATTGAAAAACGTCCAGAAATGATTGAAGCTACTGACTGAATGAAAGGAGCTGGCATCTCACTCTCTTTGAATCTTCTTTATCATGCTAAGAGGAGCAGGAAAAAGCAAAAAATTTCAGAATTGCACCTTGCAATGCGGAGAAATTACTGTTTGTGCATTTACAATATTCATTGATTTTTGCCATTGAAAAACATGTTATTCATATACCAGAAATGTTTGAAGCTACTGACTGAATGAAAGGAGCTGGCACCTCACTCTCTTTGAATCTTCTTTATCATGCTAAGAGGAGCAGGAAAAAGCAAAAAATTTCAGAATTGCACCTTGCAATGCGGAGAAATTACTGTTTGTGCATTTACAATATTCATTGATTTTTGCCATTGAAAAACGTCCAGAAATGATTGAAGCTACTGACTGAATGAAAGGAGCTGGCATCTCACTCTCTTTGAATCTTCTTTATCATGCTAAGAGGAGCAGGAAAAAGCAAAAAATTTCAGAATTGCGCCTTGCAATGTGGAGATATTACTGTTTGTGCATTTACAATATTCATTGATTTTTGCCATTGAAAAACATGTTTTTCATATACCAGAAATGTTTGAAGCTACTGACTGAATGAAAGGAGCTGGCATCTCACTCTCTTTGAATCTTCTTTATCATGCTAGGATTAGCAGGAAAAAGCAAAAAATTTCAGAATTGCACCTTGCAATGTGGAGATATTACTGTTTGTGCATTTACAATATTCATTGACTTTTGCCATTGAAAAACATGTTTTTCATATACCAGAAATGTTTGAAGCTACTGACTGAATGAAAGGAGCTGGCATCTCACTCTCTTTGAATCTTCTTTATCATGCTAGGATTAACAGGAAAAAGCAAAAAATTTCAGAATTGCACCTTGCAATGTGGAGATATTACTGTTTGTGCATTTACAATATTCATTGATTTTTGCCATTGAAAAACGTCCAGAAATGTTTGAAGCTACTGACTGAATGAAAGGAGCTGGCATCTCACTCTCTTTGAATCTTCTTTATCATGCTAGGATTAGCAGGAAAAAGCAAAAAATTTCAGAATTGCACCTTGCAATGTGGAGATATTACTGTTTGTGCATTTACAATATTCATTGATTTTTGCCATTGAAAAACATGTTTTTCATATACCAGAAATGTTTGAAGCTACTGACTGAATGAAAGGAGCTGGCATCTCACTCTCTTTGAATCTTCTTTATCATGCTAGGATTAACAGGAAAAAGCAAAAAATTTCAGAATTGCACCTTGCAATGTGGAGATATTACTGTTTGTGCATTTACAATATTCATTGATTTTTGCCATTGAAAAACATGTTTTTCATATACCAGAAATGTTTGAAGCTACTGACTGAATGAAAGGAGCTGGCATCTCACTCTCTTTGAATCTTCTTTATCATGCTAGGATTAACAGGAAAAAGCAAAAAATTTCAGAATTGCACCTTGCAATGTGGAGATATTACTGTTTGTGCATTTACAATATTCATTGATTTTTGCCATTGAAAAACGTCCAGAAATGTTTGAAGCTACTGACTGAATGAAAGGAGCTGGCATCTCACTCTCTTTGAATCTTCTTTATCATGCTAGGATTAGCAGGAAAAAGCAAAAAATTTCAGAATTGCACCTTGCAATGTGGAGATATTACTGTTTGTGCATTTACAATATTCATTGATTTTTGCCATTGAAAAACATGTTTTTCATATACCAGAAATGTTTGAAGCTACTGACTGAATGAAAGGAGCTGGCATCTCACTCTCTTTGAATCTTCTTTATCATGCTAGGATTAGCAGGAAAAAGCAAAAAATTTCAGAATTGCACCTTGCAATGTGGAGATATTACTGTTTGTGCATTTACAATATTCATTGATTTTTGCCATTGAAAAACATGTTTTTCATATACCAGAAATGTTTGAAGCTACTGACTGAATGAAAGGAGCTGGCATCTCACTCTCTTGAATCTTCTTTATCATGCTAGGATTAGCAGGAAAAAGCAAAAAAATTCAGAATTGCACCTTGCAATGTTGAGATATTACTGTTTGTGCATTTACAATATTCATTGATTTTTGCCATTGAAAAACATGTTTTTCATATACCAGAAATGTTTGAAGCTACTGACTGAATGAAAGGAGCTGGCATCTCACTCTTTGAATCTTCTTTATCATGCTAGGATTAGCAGGAAAAAGCAAAAAATTTCAGAATTGCACCTTGCAATGTGGAGATATTACTGTTTGTGCATTTACAATATTCATTGATTTTTGCCATTGAAAAACATGTTTTTCATAGACCAGAAATGTTTGAAGCTACTGACTGAATGAAAGGAGCTGGCATCTCACTCTCTTTGAATCTTCTTTATCATGCTAGGATTAACAGGAAAAAGCAAAAAATTTCAGAATTGCACCTTGCAATGTGGAGATATTACTGTTTGTGCATTTACAATAGTCATTGATTTTTGCCATTGAAAAACGTCCAGAAATGTTTGAAGCTACTGACTGAATGAAAGGAGCTGGCATCTCACTCTCTTTGAATCTTCTTTATCATGCTAGGATTAGCAGGAAAAAGCAAAAAATTTCAGAATTGCACCTTGCAATGTGGAGATATTACTGTTTGTGCATTTACAATATTCATTGATTTTTGCCATTGAAAAACATGTTTTTCATATACCAGAAATGTTTGAAGCTACTGACTGAATGAAAGGAGCTGGCATCTCACTCTCTTTGAATCTTCTTTATCATGCTAGGATTAGCAGGAAAAAGCAAAAAATTTCAGAATTGCACCTTGCAATGTGGAGATATTACTGTTTGTGCATTTACAATATTCATTGATTTTTGCCATTGAAAAACATGTTTTTCATATACCAGAAATGTTTGAAGCTACTGACTGAATGAAAGGAGCTGGCATCTCACTCTCTTTGAATCTTCTTTATCATGCTAGGATTAACAGGAAAAAGCAAAAAATTTCAGAATTGCACCTTGCAATGTGGAGATATTACTGTTTGTGCATTTACAATATTCATTGATTTTTGCCATTGAAAAACGTCCAGAAATGTTTGAAGCTACTGACTGAATGAAAGGAGCTGGCATCTCACTCTCTTTGAATCTTCTTTATCATGCTAGGATTAGCAGGAAAAAGCAAAAAATTTCAGAATTGCACCTTGCAATGTGGAGATATTACTGTTTGTGCATTTACAATATTCATTGATTTTTGCCATTGAAAAACATCATGTTATTCATATACCAGAAATGTTTGAAGCTACTGACTGAATGAAAGGAGCTGGCATCTCACTCTCTTTGAATCTTCTTTATCATGCTAGGATTAGCTGGAAAAAGCAAAAAATTTCCGAATTGCACCTTGCAATGTGGAGATATTACTGTTTGTGCATTTACAATATTCATTGATTTTTGCCATTGAAAAACATGTTTTTCATATACCAGAAATGTTTGAAGCTACTGACTGAATGAAAGGAGCTGGCATCTCACTCTCTTTGAATCTTCTTTATCATGCTAGGATTTACAGGAAAAAGCAAAAAATTTCAGAATTGCACCTTGCAATGTGGAGATATTACTGTTTGTGCATTTACAATATTCATTGATTTTTGCCATTGAAAAACATGTTTTTCATATACCAGAAATGTTTGAAGCTACTGACTGAATGAAAGGAGCTGGCATCTCACTCTCTTTGAATCTTCTTTATCATGCTAGGATTAACAGGAAAAAGCAAAAAATTTCAGAATTGCACCTTGCAATGTGGAGATATTACTGTTTGTGCATTTACAATATTCATTGATTTTTGCCATTGAAAAACATGTTTTTCATATACCAGAAATGTTTGAAGCTACTGACTGAATGAAAGGAGCTGGCATCTCACTCTCTTTGAATCTTCTTTATCATGCTAGGATTAACAGGAAAAAGCAAAAAATTTCAGAATTGCACCTTGCAATGTGGAGATATTACTGTTTGTGCATTTACAATATTCATTGATTTTTGCCATTGAAAAACGTCCAGAAATGTTTGAAGCTACTGACTGAATGAAAGGAGCTGGCATCTCACTCTCTTTGAATCTTCTTTATCATGCTAGGATTAGCAGGAAAAAGCAAAAAATTTCAGAATTGCACCTTGCAATGTGGAGATATTACTGTTTGTGCATTTACAATATTCATTGATTTTTGCCATTGAAAAACATGTTTTTCATATACCAGAAATGTTTGAAGCTACTGACTGAATGAAAGGAGCTGGCATCTCACTCTCTTTGAATCTTCTTTATCATGCTAGGATTAGCAGGAAAAAGCAAAAAATTTCAGAATTGCACCTTGCAATGTGGAGATATTACTGTTTGTGCATTTACAATATTCATTGATTTTTGCCATTGAAAAACATGTTTTTCATATACCAGAAATGTTTGAAGCTACTGACTGAATGAAAGGAGCTGGCATCTCACTCTCTTTGAATCTTCTTTATCATGCTAGGATTAACAGGAAAAAGCAAAAAATTTCAGAATTGCACCTTGCAATGTGGAGATATTACTGTTTGTGCATTTACAATATTCATTGATTTTTGCCATTGAAAAACGTCCAGAAATGTTTGAAGCTACTGACTGAATGAAAGGAGCTGGCATCTCACTCTCTTTGAATCTTCTTTATCATGCTAGGATTAGCAGGAAAAAGCAAAAAATTTCAGAATTGCACCTTGCAATGTGGAGATATTACTGTTTGTGCATTTACAATATTCATTGATTTTTGCCATTGAAAAACATCATGTTATTCATATACCAGAAATGTTTGAAGCTACTGACTGAATGAAAGGAGCTGGCATCTCACTCTCTTTGAATCTTCTTTATCATGCTAGGATTAGCTGGAAAAAGCAAAAAATTTCCGAATTGCACCTTGCAATGTGGAGATATTACTGTTTGTGCATTTACAATATTCATTGATTTTTGCCATTGAAAAACATGTTTTTCATATACCAGAAATGTTTGAAGCTACTGACTGAATGAAAGGAGCTGGCATCTCACTCTCTTTGAATCTTCTTTATCATGCTAGGATTTACAGGAAAAAGCAAAAAATTTCAGAATTGCACCTTGCAATGTGGAGATATTACTGTTTGTGCATTTACAATATTCATTGATTTTTGCCATTGAAAAACATGTTTTTCATATACCAGAAATGTTTGAAGCTACTGACTGAATGAAAGGAGCTGGCATCTCACTCTCTTTGAATCTTCTTTATCATGCTAGGATTAACAGGAAAAAGCAAAAAATTTCAGAATTGCACCTTGCAATGTGGAGATATTACTGTTTGTGCATTTACAATATTCATTGATTTTTGCCATTGAAAAACGTCCAGAAATGTTTGAAGCTACTGACTGAATGAAAGGAGCTGGCATCTCACTCTCTTTGAATCTTCTTTATCATGCTAGGATTAGCAGGAAAAAGCAAAAAATTTCAGAATTGCACCTTGCAATGTGGAGATATTACTGTTTGTGCATTTACAATATTCATTGATTTTTGCCATTGAAAAACATGTTTTTCATATACCAGAAATGTTTGAAGCTACTGACTGAATGAAAGGAGCTGGCATCTCACTCTCTTTGAATCTTCTTTATCATGCTAGGATTAGCAGGAAAAAGCAAAAAATTTCAGAATTGCACCTTGCAATGTGGAGATATTACTGTTTGTGCATTTACAATATTCATTGATTTTTGCCATTGAAAAACATGTTTTTCATATACCAGAAATGTTTGAAGCTACTGACTGAATGAAAGGAGCTGGCATCTCACTCTCTTTGAATCTTCTTTATCATGCTACGAGGAGCAGGAAAAAGCAAAAAATTTCAGAATTGCACCTTGCAATGCGGAGAAATTACTGTTTGTGCATTTACAATATTCATTGATTTTTGCCATTGAAAAACATCATGTTATTCATATACCAGAAATGATTGAAGCTACTGACTGAATGAAAGGAGCTGGCATCTCACTCTCTTTGAATCTTATTTATCATGCTAAGAGGAGCAGGAAAAAGTAAAAAATTTCAGAATTGCACCTTGCAATGCGGAGAAATTACTGTTTGTGCATTTATAATATTCAATGATTTTTGCCATTGAAAAACGTCCAGAAATGATTGAAGCTACTGACTGAACGAAAGGAGCTGGCATCTCACTCTCTTTGAATCTTCTTTATCATGCTAAGAGGAGCAGGAAAAAGCAAAAAATTTCAGAATTGCACCTTGCAATGCGGAGAAATTACTGTTTGTGCATTTACAATATTCATTGATTTTTGCCATTGAAAAACATCATGTTATTCATATACCAGAAATGTTTGAAGCTACTGACTGAATGAAAGGAGCTGGCATCTCACTCTCTTTGAATCTTCTTTATCATGCTAAGAGGAGCAGGAAAAAGCAAAAAATTTCAGAATTGCACCTTGCAATGCGGAGAAATTACTGTTTGTGCATTTACAATATTCATTGATTTTTGCCATTGAAAAACGTCCAGAAATGATTGAAGCTACTGACTGAATGAAAGGAGCTGGCATCTCACTCTCTTTGAATCTTCTTTATCATGCTAAGAGGAGCAGGAAAAAGCAAAAAATTTCAGAATTGCACCTTGCAATGCGGAGAAATTACTGTTTGTGCATTTACAATATCCATTGATTTTTGCCATTGAAAAACATCATGTTATTCATATACCAGAAATGTTTGAAGCTACTGACTGAATGAAAGGAGCTGACATCTCACTCTCTTTGAATCTTCTTTATCATGCTAAGAGGAGCAGGAAAAAGCAAAAAATTTCAGAATTGCACCTTGCAATGCGGAGAAATTACTGTTTGTGCATTTACAATATTCATTGATTTTTGCCATTGAAAAACGTCCAGAAATGATTGAAGCTACTGACTGAATGAAAGGAGCTGGCATCTCACTCTCTTTGAATCTTCTTTATCATGCTGAGGAGCAGGAAAAAGCAAAAAATTTCAGAATTGCACCTTGCAATGCGGAGAAATTACTGTTTGTGCATTTACAATATTCATTGATTTTTGCCATTGAAAAACATCATGTTATTCATATACCAGAAATGTTTGAAGCTACTGACTGAATGAAAGGAGCTGGCATCTCACTCTCTTTGAATCTTCTTTATCATGCTAAGTGGAGCAGGAAAAAGCAATAAATTTCAGACTTGCACCTTGCAATGCGGAGAAATTACTGTTTGTGCATTTACAATATTCATTGATTTTTGCCATTGAAAAACATCATGTTATTCATATACCAGAAATGTTTGAAGCTACTGACTGAATGAAAGGATCTGGCATCTCACTCTCTTTGAGTATTCTTTACCATGCTAAGAGGAGCAGGAAAAAGCAAAAAATTTCAGAATTGCACCTTGCAATGCGGAGAAATTACTGTTTGTGCATTTACAATATTCATTGATTTTTGCCATTGAAAAACGTCCAGAAATGATTGAAGCTACTGACTGAATGAAAGGAGCTGGCATCTCACTCTCTTTGAATCTTCTTTATCATGCTAAGAGGAGCAGGAAAAAGCAAAAAATTTCAGTATTGCACCTTGCAATGCGGAGAAATTACAGTTTGTGCATTTACAATATTCATTGATTTTTGCCATTGAAAAACGTCCAGAAATGATTGAAGCTACTAACTGAATGAAAGGAGCTGGCATCTCACTCTCTTTGAATCTTCTTTATCATGCTAAGAGGAGCAGGAAAAAGCAAAAAATTTCAGACTTGCACCTTGCAATGCGGAGAAATTACTGTTTGTGCATTTACAATATTCATTGATTTTTGTCATTGAAAAACATCATGTTATTCATATACCAGAAATGTTTGAAGCTACTGACTGAATGAAAGGAGCTGGCATCTCACTCTCTTTGAATCTTCTTTACCATGCTAAGAGGAGCAGGAAAAAGCAAAAAATTTCAGAATTGCACCTTGCAATGCACAGAAATTACTGTTTGTGCATTTACAATATTCATTGATTTTTGCCATTGAAAAACGTCCAGAAATGATTGAAGCTACTGACTGAATGAAAGGAGCTGGCATCTCACTCTCTTTGAATCTTCTTTATCATGCTAAGAGGAGCAGGAAAAAGCAAAAAATTTCAGAATTGCACCTTGCAATGCGGAGAAATTTCAGTTTGTGCATTTACAATATTCATTGATTTTTGCCATTGAAAAACGTCCAGAAATGATTGAAGCTACTGACTGAATGAAAGGAGCTGGCATCTCACTCTCTTTGAATCTTCTTTATCATGCTAAGAGGAGCAGGAAAAAGCAAAAAATTTCAGAATTGCACCTTGCAATGCGGAGAAATTACTGTTTGTGCATTTACAATATTCATTGATTTTTGCCATTGAAAAACGTCCAGAAATGATTGAAGCTACTGACTGAATGAAAGGAGCTGGCATCTCACTCTCTTTGAATCTTCTTTATCATGCTAAGAGGAGCAGGAAAAAGCAAAAAATTTCAGAATTGCACCTTGCAATGCGGAGAAATTACTGTTTGTGCATTTACAATATTCATTGATTTTTGCCATTGAAAAACATGTTATTCATATACCAGAAATGTTTGAAGCTACTGACTGAATGAAAGGAGCTGGCACCTCACTCTCTTTGAATCTTCTTTATCATGCTAAGAGGAGCAGGAAAAAGCAAAAAATTTCAGAATTGCACCTTGCAATGCGGAGAAATTACTGTTTGTGCATTTACAATATTCATTGATTTTTGCCATTGAAAAACGTCCAGAAATGATTGAAGCTACTGACTGAATGAAAGGAGCTGGCATCTCACTCTCTTTGAATCTTCTTTATCATGCTAAGAGGAGCAGGAAAAAGCAAAAAATTTCAGAATTGCGCCTTGCAATGTGGAGATATTACTGTTTGTGCATTTACAATATTCATTGATTTTTGCCATTGAAAAACATGTTTTTCATATACCAGAAATGTTTGAAGCTACTGACTGAATGAAAGGAGCTGGCATCTCACTCTCTTTGAATCTTCTTTATCATGCTAGGATTAGCAGGAAAAAGCAAAAAATTTCAGAATTGCACCTTGCAATGTGGAGATATTACTGTTTGTGCATTTACAATATTCATTGACTTTTGCCATTGAAAAACATGTTTTTCATATACCAGAAATGTTTGAAGCTACTGACTGAATGAAAGGAGCTGGCATCTCACTCTCTTTGAATCTTCTTTATCATGCTAGGATTAACAGGAAAAAGCAAAAAATTTCAGAATTGCACCTTGCAATGTGGAGATATTACTGTTTGTGCATTTACAATATTCATTGATTTTTGCCATTGAAAAACGTCCAGAAATGTTTGAAGCTACTGACTGAATGAAAGGAGCTGGCATCTCACTCTCTTTGAATCTTCTTTATCATGCTAGGATTAGCAGGAAAAAGCAAAAAATTTCAGAATTGCACCTTGCAATGTGGAGATATTACTGTTTGTGCATTTACAATATTCATTGATTTTTGCCATTGAAAAACATGTTTTTCATATACCAGAAATGTTTGAAGCTACTGACTGAATGAAAGGAGCTGGCATCTCACTCTCTTTGAATCTTCTTTATCATGCTAGGATTTACAGGAAAAAGCAAAAAATTTCAGAATTGCACCTTGCAATGTGGAGATATTACTGTTTGTGCATTTACAATATTCATTGATTTTTGCCATTGAAAAACATGTTTTTCATATACCAGAAATGTTTGAAGCTACTGACTGAATGAAAGGAGCTGGCATCTCACTCTCTTTGAATCTTCTTTATCATGCTAGGATTAACAGGAAAAAGCAAAAAATTTCAGAATTGCACCTTGCAATGTGGAGATATTACTGTTTGTGCATTTACAATATTCATTGATTTTTGCCATTGAAAAACGTCCAGAAATGTTTGAAGCTACTGACTGAATGAAAGGAGCTGGCATCTCACTCTCTTTGAATCTTCTTTATCATGCTAGGATTAGCAGGAAAAAGCAAAAAATTTCAGAATTGCACCTTGCAATGTGGAGATATTACTGTTTGTGCATTTACAATATTCATTGATTTTTGCCATTGAAAAACATGTTTTTCATATACCAGAAATGTTTGAAGCTACTGACTGAATGAAAGGAGCTGGCATCTCACTCTCTTTGAATCTTCTTTATCATGCTAGGATTAGCAGGAAAAAGCAAAAAATTTCAGAATTGCACCTTGCAATGTGGAGATATTACTGTTTGTGCATTTACAATATTCATTGATTTTTGCCATTGAAAAACATGTTTTTCATATACCAGAAATGTTTGAAGCTACTGACTGAATGAAAAGAGCTGGCATCTCACTCTCTTTGAATCTTCTTTATCATGCTACGAGGAGCAGGAAAAAGCAAAAAATTTCAGAATTGCACCTTGCAATGCGGAGAAATTACTGTTTGTGCATTTACAATATTCATTGATTTTTGCCATTGAAAAACATCATGTTATTCATATACCAGAAATGATTGAAGCTACTGACTGAATGAAAGGAGCTGGCATCTCACTCTCTTTGAATCTTATTTATCATGCTAAGAGGAGCAGGAAAAAGTAAAAAATTTCAGAATTGCACCTTGCAATGCGGAGAAATTACTGTTTGTGCATTTATAATATTCAATGATTTTTGCCATTGAAAAACGTCCAGAAATGATTGAAGCTACTGACTGAACGAAAGGAGCTGGCATCTCACTCTCTTTGAATCTTCTTTATCATGCTAAGAGGAGCAGGAAAAAGCAAAAAATTTCAGAATTGCACCTTGCAATGCGGAGAAATTACTGTTTGTGCATTTACAATATTCATTGATTTTTGCCATTGAAAAACATCATGTTATTCATATACCAGAAATGTTTGAAGCTACTGACTGAATGAAAGGAGCTGGCATCTCACTCTCTTTGAATCTTCTTTATCATGCTAAGAGGAGCAGGAAAAAGCAAAAAATTTCAGAATTGCACCTTGCAATGCGGAGAAATTACTGTTTGTGCATTTACAATATTCATTGATTTTTGCCATTGAAAAACGTCCAGAAATGATTGAAGCTACTGACTGAATGAAAGGAGCTGGCATCTCACTCTCTTTGAATCTTCTTTATCATGCTAAGAGGAGCAGGAAAAAGCAAAAAATTTCAGAATTGCACCTTGCAATGCGGAGAAATTACTGTTTGTGCATTTACAATATCCATTGATTTTTGCCATTGAAAAACATCATGTTATTCATATACCAGAAATGTTTGAAGCTACTGACTGAATGAAAGGAGCTGACATCTCACTCTCTTTGAATCTTCTTTATCATGCTAAGAGGAGCAGGAAAAAGCAAAAAATTTCAGAATTGCACCTTGCAATGCGGAGAAATTACTGTTTGTGCATTTACAATATTCATTGATTTTTGCCATTGAAAAACGTCCAGAAATGATTGAAGCTACTGACTGAATGAAAGGAGCTGGCATCTCACTCTCTTTGAATCTTCTTTATCATGCTAAGAGGAGCAGGAAAAAGCAAAAAATTTCAGAATTGCACCTTGCAATGCGGAGAAATTACTGTTTGTGCATTTACAATATTCATTGATTTTTGCCATTGAAAAACATCATGTTATTCATATACCAGAAATGTTTGAAGCTACTGACTGAATGAAAGGAGCTGGCATCTCACTCTCTTTGAATCTTCTTTATCATGCTAAGTGGAGCAGGAAAAAGCAAAAAATTTCAGACTTGCACCTTGCAATGCGGAGAAATTACTGTTTGTGCATTTACAATATTCATTGATTTTTGCCATTGAAAAACATCATGTTATTCATATACCAGAAATGTTTGAAGCTACTGACTGAATGAAAGGAGCTGGCATCTCACTCTCTTTGAGTATTCTTTACCATGCTAAGAGGAGCAGGAAAAAGCAAAAAATTTCAGAATTGCACCTTGCAATGCGGAGAAATTACTGTTTGTGCATTTACAATATTCATTGATTTTTGCCATTGAAAAACGTCCAGAAATGATTGAAGCTACTGACTGAATGAAAGGAGCTGGCATCTCACTCTCTTTGAATCTTCTTTATCATGCTAAGAGGAGCAGGAAAAAGCAAAAAATTTCAGAATTGCACCTTGCAATGCGGAGAAATTACAGTTTGTGCATTTACAATATTCATTGATTTTTGCCATTGAAAAATGTCCAGAAATGATTGAAGCTACTAACTGAATGAAAGGAGCTGGCATCTCACTCTCTTTGAATCTTCTTTATCATGCTAAGAGGAGCAGGAAAAAGCAAAAAATTTCAGACTTGCACCTTGCAATGCGGAGAAATTACTGTTTGTGCATTTACAATATTCATTGATTTTTGTCATTGAAAAACATCATGTTATTCATATACCAGAAATGTTTGAAGCTACTGACTGAATGAAAGGAGCTGGCATCTCACTCTCTTTGAATCTTCTTTACCATGCTAAGAGGAGCAGGAAAAAGCAAAAAATTTCAGAATTGCACCTTGCAATGCACAGAAATTACTGTTTGTGCATTTACAATATTCATTGATTTTTGCCATTGAAAAACGTCCAGAAATGATTGAAGCTACTGACTGAATGAAAGGAGCTGGCATCTCACTCTCTTTGAATCTTCTTTATCATGCTAAGAGGAGCAGGAAAAAGCAAAAAATTTCAGAATTGCACCTTGCAATGCGGAGAAATTTCAGTTTGTGCATTTACAATATTCATTGATTTTTGCCATTGAAAAACGTCCAGAAATGATTGAAGCTACTGACTGAATGAAAGGAGCTGGCATCTCAATCTCTTTGAATCTTCTTTATCATGCTAAGAGGAGCAGGAAAAAGCAAAAAATTTCAGAATTGCACCTTGCAATGCGGAGAAATTACTGTTTGTGCATTTACAATATTCATTGATTTTTGCCATTGAAAAACGTCCAGAAATGATTGAAGCTACTGACTGAATGAAAGGAGCTGGCATCTCACTCTCTTTGAATCTTCTTTATCATGCTAAGAGGAGCAGGAAAAAGCAAAAAATTTCAGAATTGCACCTTGCAATGCGGAGAAATTACTGTTTGTGCATTTACAATATTCATTGATTTTTGCCATTGAAAAACATGTTATTCATATACCAGAAATGTTTGAAGCTACTGACTGAATGAAAGGAGCTGGCACCTCACTCTCTTTGAATCTTCTTTATCATGCTAAGAGGAGCAGGAAAAAGCAAAAAATTTCAGAATTGCACCTTGCAATGCGGAGAAATTACTGTTTGTGCATTTACAATATTCATTGATTTTTGCCATTGAAAAACGTCCAGAAATGATTGAAGCTACTGACTGAATGAAAGGAGCTGGCATCTCACTCTCTTTGAATCTTCTTTATCATGCTAAGAGGAGCAGGAAAAAGCAAAAAATTTCAGAATTGCGCCTTGCAATGTGGAGATATTACTGTTTGTGCATTTACAATATTCATTGATTTTTGCCATTGAAAAACATGTTTTTCATATACCAGAAATGTTTGAAGCTACTGACTGAATGAAAGGAGCTGGCATCTCACTCTCTTTGAATCTTCTTTATCATGCTAGGATTAACAGGAAAAAGCAAAAAATTTCAGAATTGCACCTTGCAATGTGGAGATATTACTGTTTGTGCATTTACAATATTCATTGATTTTTGCCATTGAAAAACGTCCAGAAATGTTTGAAGCTACTGACTGAATGAAAGGAGCTGGCATCTCACTCTCTTTGAATCTTCTTTATCATGCTAGGATTAGCAGGAAAAAGCAAAAAATTTCAGAATTGCACCTTGCAATGTGGAGATATTACTGTTTGTGCATTTACAATATTCATTGATTTTTGCCATTGAAAAACATGTTTTTCATATACCAGAAATGTTTGAAGCTACTGACTGAATGAAAGGAGCTGGCATCTCACTCTCTTTGAATCTTCTTTATCATGCTAGGATTTACAGGAAAAAGCAAAAAATTTCAGAATTGCACCTTGCAATGTGGAGATATTACTGTTTGTGCATTTACAATATTCATTGATTTTTGCCATTGAAAAACATGTTTTTCATATACCAGAAATGTTTGAAGCTACTGACTGAATGAAAGGAGCTGGCATCTCACTCTCTTTGAATCTTCTTTATCATGCTAGGATTAACAGGAAAAAGCAAAAAATTTCAGAATTGCACCTTGCAATGTGGAGATATTACTGTTTGTGCATTTACAATATTCATTGATTTTTGCCATTGAAAAACGTCCAGAAATGTTTGAAGCTACTGACTGAATGAAAGGAGCTGGCATCTCACTCTCTTTGAATCTTCTTTATCATGCTAGGATTAGCAGGAAAAAGCAAAAAATTTCAGAATTGCACCTTGCAATGTGGAGATATTACTGTTTGTGCATTTACAATATTCATTGATTTTTGCCATTGAAAAACATGTTTTTCATATACCAGAAATGTTTGAAGCTACTGACTGAATGAAAGGAGCTGGCATCTCACTCTCTTTGAATCTTCTTTATCATGCTAGGATTAGCAGGAAAAAGCAAAAAATTTCAGAATTGCACCTTGCAATGTGGAGATATTACTGTTTGTGCATTTACAATATTCATTGATTTTTGCCATTGAAAAACATGTTTTTCATATACCAGAAATGTTTGAAGCTACTGACTGAATGAAAAGAGCTGGCATCTCACTCTCTTTGAATCTTCTTTATCATGCTACGAGGAGCAGGAAAAAGCAAAAAATTTCAGAATTGCACCTTGCAATGCGGAGAAATTACTGTTTGTGCATTTACAATATTCATTGATTTTTGCCATTGAAAAACATCATGTTATTCATATACCAGAAATGATTGAAGCTACTGACTGAATGAAAGGAGCTGGCATCTCACTCTCTTTGAATCTTATTTATCATGCTAAGAGGAGCAGGAAAAAGTAAAAAATTTCAGAATTGCACCTTGCAATGCGGAGAAATTACTGTTTGTGCATTTATAATATTCAATGATTTTTGCCATTGAAAAACGTCCAGAAATGATTGAAGCTACTGACTGAACGAAAGGAGCTGGCATCTCACTCTCTTTGAATCTTCTTTATCATGCTAAGAGGAGCAGGAAAAAGCAAAAAATTTCAGAATTGCACCTTGCAATGCGGAGAAATTACTGTTTGTGCATTTACAATATTCATTGATTTTTGCCATTGAAAAACATCATGTTATTCATATACCAGAAATGTTTGAAGCTACTGACTGAATGAAAGGAGCTGGCATCTCACTCTCTTTGAATCTTCTTTATCATGCTAAGAGGAGCAGGAAAAAGCAAAAAATTTCAGAATTGCACCTTGCAATGCGGAGAAATTACTGTTTGTGCATTTACAATATTCATTGATTTTTGCCATTGAAAAACGTCCAGAAATGATTGAAGCTACTGACTGAATGAAAGGAGCTGGCATCTCACTCTCTTTGAATCTTCTTTATCATGCTAAGAGGAGCAGGAAAAAGCAAAAAATTTCAGAATTGCACCTTGCAATGCGGAGAAATTACTGTTTGTGCATTTACAATATCCATTGATTTTTGCCATTGAAAAACATCATGTTATTCATATACCAGAAATGTTTGAAGCTACTGACTGAATGAAAGGAGCTGACATCTCACTCTCTTTGAATCTTCTTTATCATGCTAAGAGGAGCAGGAAAAAGCAAAAAATTTCAGAATTGCACCTTGCAATGCGGAGAAATTACTGTTTGTGCATTTACAATATTCATTGATTTTTGCCATTGAAAAACGTCCAGAAATGATTGAAGCTACTGACTGAATGAAAGGAGCTGGCATCTCACTCTCTTTGAATCTTCTTTATCATGCTAAGAGGAGCAGGAAAAAGCAAAAAATTTCAGAATTGCACCTTGCAATGCGGAGAAATTACTGTTTGTGCATTTACAATATTCATTGATTTTTGCCATTGAAAAACATCATGTTATTCATATACCAGAAATGTTTGAAGCTACTGACTGAATGAAAGGAGCTGGCATCTCACTCTCTTTGAATCTTCTTTATCATGCTAAGTGGAGCAGGAAAAAGCAAAAAATTTCAGACTTGCACCTTGCAATGCGGAGAAATTACTGTTTGTGCATTTACAATATTCATTGATTTTTGCCATTGAAAAACATCATGTTATTCATATACCAGAAATGTTTGAAGCTACTGACTGAATGAAAGGAGCTGGCATCTCACTCTCTTTGAGTATTCTTTACCATGCTAAGAGGAGCAGGAAAAAGCAAAAAATTTCAGAATTGCACCTTGCAATGCGGAGAAATTACTGTTTGTGCATTTACAATATTCATTGATTTTTGCCATTGAAAAACGTCCAGAAATGATTGAAGCTACTGACTGAATGAAAGGAGCTGGCATCTCACTCTCTTTGAATCTTCTTTATCATGCTAAGAGGAGCAGGAAAAAGCAAAAAATTTCAGAATTGCACCTTGCAATGCGGAGAAATTACAGTTTGTGCATTTACAATATTCATTGATTTTTGCCATTGAAAAATGTCCAGAAATGATTGAAGCTACTAACTGAATGAAAGGAGCTGGCATCTCACTCTCTTTGAATCTTCTTTATCATGCTAAGAGGAGCAGGAAAAAGCAAAAAATTTCAGACTTGCACCTTGCAATGCGGAGAAATTACTGTTTGTGCATTTACAATATTCATTGATTTTTGTCATTGAAAAACATCATGTTATTCATATACCAGAAATGTTTGAAGCTACTGACTGAATGAAAGGAGCTGGCATCTCACTCTCTTTGAATCTTCTTTACCATGCTAAGAGGAGCAGGAAAAAGCAAAAAATTTCAGAATTGCACCTTGCAATGCACAGAAATTACTGTTTGTGCATTTACAATATTCATTGATTTTTGCCATTGAAAAACGTCCAGAAATGATTGAAGCTACTGACTGAATGAAAGGAGCTGGCATCTCACTCTCTTTGAATCTTCTTTATCATGCTAAGAGGAGCAGGAAAAAGCAAAAAATTTCAGAATTGCACCTTGCAATGCGGAGAAATTTCAGTTTGTGCATTTACAATATTCATTGATTTTTGCCATTGAAAAACGTCCAGAAATGATTGAAGCTACTGACTGAATGAAAGGAGCTGGCATCTCAATCTCTTTGAATCTTCTTTATCATGCTAAGAGGAGCAGGAAAAAGCAAAAAATTTCAGAATTGCACCTTGCAATGCGGAGAAATTACTGTTTGTGCATTTACAATATTCATTGATTTTTGCCATTGAAAAACGTCCAGAAATGATTGAAGCTACTGACTGAATGAAAGGAGCTGGCATCTCACTCTCTTTGAATCTTCTTTATCATGCTAAGAGGAGCAGGAAAAAGCAAAAAATTTCAGAATTGCACCTTGCAATGCGGAGAAATTACTGTTTGTGCATTTACAATATTCATTGATTTTTGCCATTGAAAAACATGTTATTCATATACCAGAAATGTTTGAAGCTACTGACTGAATGAAAGGAGCTGGCACCTCACTCTCTTTGAATCTTCTTTATCATGCTAAGAGGAGCAGGAAAAAGCAAAAAATTTCAGAATTGCACCTTGCAATGCGGAGAAATTACTGTTTGTGCATTTACAATATTCATTGATTTTTGCCATTGAAAAACGTCCAGAAATGATTGAAGCTACTGACTGAATGAAAGGAGCTGGCATCTCACTCTCTTTGAATCTTCTTTATCATGCTAAGAGGAGCAGGAAAAAGCAAAAAATTTCAGAATTGCGCCTTGCAATGTGGAGATATTACTGTTTGTGCATTTACAATATTCATTGATTTTTGCCATTGAAAAACATGTTTTTCATATACCAGAAATGTTTGAAGCTACTGACTGAATGAAAGGAGCTGGCATCTCACTCTCTTTGAATCTTCTTTATCATGCTAGGATTAGCAGGAAAAAGCAAAAAATTTCAGAATTGCACCTTGCAATGTGGAGATATTACTGTTTGTGCATTTACAATATTCATTGACCTTTGCCATTGAAAAACATGTTTTTCATATACCAGAAATGTTTGAAGCTACTGACTGAATGAAAGGAGCTGGCATCTCACTCTCTTTGAATCTTCTTTATCATGCTACGAGGAGCAGGAAAAAGCAAAAAATTTCAGAATTGCACCTTGCAATGCGGAGAAATTACTGTTTGTGCATTTACAATATTCATTGATTTTTGCCATTGAAAAACATCATGTTATTCATATACCAGAAATGATTGAAGCTACTGACTGAATGAAAGGAGCTGGCATCTCACTCTCTTTGAATCTTATTTATCATGCTAAGAGGAGCAGGAAAAAGTAAAAAATTTCAGAATTGCACCTTGCAATGCGGAGAAATTACTGTTTGTGCATTTATAATATTCAATGATTTTTGCCATTGAAAAACGTCCAGAAATGATTGAAGCTACTGACTGAACGAAAGGAGCTGGCATCTCACTCTCTTTGAATCTTCTTTATCATGCTAAGAGGAGCAGGAAAAAGCAAAAAATTTCAGAATTGCACCTTGCAATGCGGAGAAATTACTGTTTGTGCATTTACAATATTCATTGATTTTTGCCATTGAAAAACATCATGTTATTCATATACAAGAAATGTTTGAAGCTACTGACTGAATGAAAGGAGCTGGCATCTCACTCTCTTTGAATCTTCTTTATCATGCTAAGAGGAGCAGGAAAAAGCAAAAAATTTCAGAATTGCACCTTGCAATGCGGAGAAATTACTGTTTGTGCATTTACAATATTCATTGATTTTTGCCATTGAAAAACGTCCAGAAATGATTGAAGCTACTGACTGAATGAAAGGAGCTGGCATCTCACTCTCTTTGAATCTTCTTTATCATGCTAAGAGGAGCAGGAAAAAGCAAAAAATTTCAGAATTGCACCTTGCAATGCGGAGAAATTACTGTTTGTGCATTTACAATATCCATTGATTTTTGCCATTGAAAAACATCATGTTATTCATATACCAGAAATGTTTGAAGCTACTGACTGAATGAAAGGAGCTGACATCTCACTCTCTTTGAATCTTCTTTATCATGCTAAGAGGAGCAGGAAAAAGCAAAAAATTTCAGAATTGCACCTTGCAATGCGGAGAAATTACTGTTTGTGCATTTACAATATTCATTGATTTTTGCCATTGAAAAACGTCCAGAAATGATTGAAGCTACTGACTGAATGAAAGGAGCTGGCATCTCACTCTCTTTGAATCATCTTTATCATGCTAAGAGGAGCAGGAAAAAGCAAAAAATTTCAGAATTGCACCTTGCAATGCGGAGAAATTACTGTTTGTGCATTTACAATATTCATTGATTTTTGCCATTGAAAAACATCATGTTATTCATATACCAGAAATGTTTGAAGCTACTGACTGAATGAAAGGAGCTGGCATCTCACTCTCTTTGAATCCTCTTTATCATGCTAAGTGGAGCAGGAAAAAGCAAAAAATTTCAGACTTGCACCTTGCAATGCGGAGAAATTACTGTTTGTGCATTTACAATATTCATTGATTTTTGCCATTGAAAAACATCATGTTATTCATATACCAGAAATGTTTGAAGCTACTGACTGAATGAAAGGAGCTGGCATCTCACTCTCTTTGAGTATTCTTTACCATGCTAAGAGGAGCAGGAAAAAGCAAAAAATTTCAGAATTGCACCTTGCAATGCGGAGAAATTACTGTTTGTGCATTTACAATATTCATTGATTTTTGCCATTGAAAAACGTCCAGAAATGATTGAAGCTACTGACTGAATGAAAGGAGCTGGCATCTCACTCTCTTTGAATCTTCTTTATCATGCTAAGAGGAGCAGGAAAAAGCAAAAAATTTCAGAATTGCACCTTGCAATGCGGAGAAATTACAGTTTGTGCATTTACAATATTCATTGATTTTTGCCATTGAAAAACGTCCAGAAATGATTGAAGCTACTAACTGAATGAAAGGAGCTGGCATCTCACTCTCTTTGAATCTTCTTTATCATGCTAAGAGGAGCAGGAAAAAGCAAAAAATTTCAGACTTGCACCTTGCAATGCGGAGAAATTACTGTTTGTGCATTTACAATATTCATTGATTTTTGTCATTGAAAAACATCATGTTATTCATATACCAGAAATGTTTGAAGCTACTGACTGAATGAAAGGAGCTGGCATCTCACTCTCTTTGAATCTTCTTTACCATGCTAAGAGGAGCAGGAAAAAGCAAAAAATTTCAGAATTGCACCTTGCAATGCACAGAAATTACTGTTTGTGCATTTACAATATTCATTGATTTTTGCCATTGAAAAACGTCCAGAAATGATTGAAGCTACTGACTGAATGAAAGGAGCTGGCATCTCACTCTCTTTGAATCTTCTTTATCATGCTAAGAGGAGCAGGAAAAAGCAAAAAATTTCAGAATTGCACCTTGCAATGCGGAGAAATTTCAGTTTGTGCATTTACAATATTCATTGATTTTTGCCATTGAAAAACGTCCAGAAATGATTGAAGCTACTGACTGAATGAAAGGAGCTGGCATCTCAATCTCTTTGAATCTTCTTTATCATGCTAAGAGGAGCAGGAAAAAGCAAAAAATTTCAGAATTGCACCTTGCAATGCGGAGAAATTACTGTTTGTGCATTTACAATATTCATTGATTTTTGCCATTGAAAAACATGTTATTCATATACCAGAAATGTTTGAAGCTACTGACTGAATGAAAGGAGCTGGCACCTCACTCTCTTTGAATCTTCTTTATCATGCTAAGAGGAGCAGGAAAAAGCAAAAAATTTCAGAATTGCACCTTGCAATGCGGAGAAATTACAGTTTGTGCATTTACAATATTCATTGATTTTTGCCATTGAAAAACGTCCAGAAATGATTGAAGCTACTGACTGAATGAAAGGAGCTGGCATCTCACTCTCTTTGAATCTTCTTTATCATGCTAAGAGGAGCAGGAAAAAGCAAAAAATTTCAGAATTGCGCCTTGCAATGTGGAGATATTACTGTTTGTGCATTTACAATATTCATTGATTTTTGCCATTGAAAAACATGTTTTTCATATACCAGAAATGTTTGAAGCTACTGACTGAATGAAAGGAGCTGGCATCTCACTCTCTTTGAATCTTCTTTATCATGCTAGGATTAGCAGGAAAAAGCAAAAAATTTCAGAATTGCACCTTGCAATGTGGAGATATTACTGTTTGTGCATTTACAATATTCATTGACTTTTGCCATTGAAAAACATGTTTTTCATATACCAGAAATGTTTGAAGCTACTGACTGAATGAAACGAGCTGGCATCTCACTCTCTTTGAATCTTCTTTATCATGCTAGGATTAGCAGGAAAAAGCAAAAAATTTCAGAATTGCACCTTGCAATGTGGAGATATTACTGTTTGTGCATTTACAATATTCATTGATTTTTGCCATTGAAAAACATGTTTTTCATATACCAGAAATGTTTGAAGCTACTGACTGAATGAAAGGAGCTGGCATCTCACTCTCTTTGAATCTTCTTTATCATGCTAGGATTAACAGGAAAAAGCAAAAAATTTCAGAATTGCACCTTGCAATGTGGAGATATTACTGTTTGTGCATTTACAATATTCATTGATTTTTGCCATTGAAAAATGTCCAGAAATGTTTGAAGCTACTGACTGAATGAAAGGAGCTGGCATCTCACTCTCTTTGAATCTTCTTTATCATGCTAGGATTAGCAGGAAAAAGCAAAAAATTTCAGAATTGCACCTTGCAATGTGGAGATATTACTGTTTGTGCATTTACAATATTCATTGATTTTTGCCATTGAAAAACATGTTTTTCATATACCAGAAATGTTTGAAGCTACTGACTGAATGAAAGGAGCTGGCATCTCACTCTCTTTGAATCTTCTTTATCATGCTAGGATTAACAGGAAAAAGCAAAAAATTTCAGAATTGCACCTTGCAATGTGGAGATATTACTGTTTGTGCATTTACAATATTCATTGATTTTTGCCATTGAAAAACATGTTTTTCATATACCAGAAATGTTTGAAGCTACTGACTGAATGAAAGGAGCTGGCATCTCACTCTCTTTGAATCTTCTTTATCATGCTAGGATTAACAGGAAAAAGCAAAAAATTTCAGAATTGCACCTTGCAATGTGGAGATATTACTGTTTGTGCATTTACAATATTCATTGATTTTTGCCATTGAAAAACGTCCAGAAATGTTTGAAGCTACTGACTGAATGAAAGGAGCTGGCATCTCACTCTCTTTGAATCTTCTTTATCATGCTAGGATTAGCAGGAAAAAGCAAAAAATTTCAGAATTGCACCTTGCAATGTGGAGATATTACTGTTTGTGCATTTACAATATTCATTGATTTTTGCCATTGAAAAACATGTTTTTCATATACCAGAAATGTTTGAAGCTACTGACTGAATGAAAGGAGCTGGCATCTCACTCTCTTTGAATCTTCTTTATCATGCTAGGATTAGCAGGAAAAAGCAAAAAATTTCAGAATTGCACCTTGCAATGTGGAGATATTACTGTTTGTGCATTTACAATATTCATTGATTTTTGCCATTGAAAAACATGTTTTTCATATACCAGAAATGTTTGAAGCTACTGACTGAATGAAAGGAGCTGGCATCTCACTCTCTTTGAATCTTCTTTATCATGCTAGGATTAACAGGAAAAAGCAAAAAATTTCAGAATTGCACCTTGCAATGTGGAGATATTACTGTTTGTGCATTTACAATATTCATTGATTTTTGCCATTGAAAAACATGTTTTTCATATACCAGAAATGTTTGAAGCTACTGACTGAATGAAAGGAGCTGGCATCTCACTCTCTTTGAATCTTCTTTATCATGCTAGGATTAGCAGGAAAAAGCAAAAAATTTCAGAATTGCACCTTGCAATGTGGAGATATTACTGTTTGTGCATTTACAATATTCATTGATTTTTGCCATTGAAAAACATGTTTTTCATATACCAGAAATGTTTGAAGCTACTGACTGAATGAAAGGAGCTGGCATCTCACTCTCTTTGAATCTTCTTTATCATGCTAGGATTAACAGGAAAAAGCAAAAAATTTCAGAATTGCACCTTGCAATGTGGAGATATTACTGTTTGTGCATTTACAATATTCATTGATTTTTGCCATTGAAAAACGTCCAGAAATGTTTGAAGCTACTGACTGAATGAAAGGAGCTGGCATCTCACTCTCTTTGAATCTTCTTTATCATGCTAGGATTAGCAGGAAAAAGCAAAAAATTTCAGAATTGCACCTTGCAATGTTGAGATATTACTGTTTGTGCATTTACAATATTCATTGATTTTTGCCATTGAAAAACATGTTTTTCATATACCAGAAATGTTTGAAGCTACTGACTGAATGAAAAGAGCTGGCATCTCACTCTTTGAATCTTCTTTATCATGCTAGGATTAGCAGGAAAAAGCAAAAAATTTCAGAATTGCACCTTGCAATGTGGAGATATTACTGTTTGTGCATTTACAATATTCATTGATTTTTGCCATTGAAAAACATGTTTTTCATATACCAGAAATGTTTGAAGCTACTGACTGAATGAAAGGAGCTGGCATCTCACTCTCTTTGAATCTTCTTTATCATGCTAGGATTAACAGGAAAAAGCAAAAAATTTCAGAATTGCACCTTGCAATGTGGAGATATTACTGTTTGTGCATTTACAATATTCATTGATTTTTGCCATTGAAAAACGTCCAGAAATGTTTGAAGCTACTGACTGAATGAAAGGAGCTGGCATCTCACTCTCTTTGAATCTTCTTTATCATGCTAGGATTAGCAGGAAAAAGCAAAAAATTTCAGAATTGCACCTTGCAATGTGGAGATATTACTGTTTGTGCATTTACAATATTCATTGATTTTTGCCATTGAAAAACATGTTTTTCATATACCAGAAATGTTTGAAGCTACTGACTGAATGAAAGGAGCTGGCATCTCACTCTCTTTGAATCTTCTTTATCATGCTAGGATTTGCAGGAAAAAGCAAAAAATTTCAGAATTGCACCTTGCAATGTGGAGATATTACTGTTTGTGCATTTACAATATTCATTGATTTTTGCCATTGAAAAACATGTTTTTCATATACCAGAAATGTTTGAAGCTACTGACTGAATGAAAGGAGCTGGCATCTCACTCTCTTTGAAACTTCTTTATCATGCTAGGATTAACAGGAAAAAGCAAAAAATTTCAGAATTGCACCTTGCAATGTGGAGATATTACTGTTTGTGCATTTACAATATTCATTGACCTTTGCCATTGAAAAACATGTTTTTCATATACCAGAAATGTTTGAAGCTACTGACTGAATGAAAGGAGCTGGCATCTCACTCTCTTTGAATCTTCTTTATCATGCTACGAGGAGCAGGAAAAAGCAAAAAATTTCAGAATTGCACCTTGCAATGCGGAGAAATTACTGTTTGTGCATTTACAATATTCATTGATTTTTGCCATTGAAAAACATCATGTTATTCATATACCAGAAATGATTGAAGCTACTGACTGAATGAAAGGAGCTGGCATCTCACTCTCTTTGAATCTTATTTATCATGCTAAGAGGAGCAGGAAAAAGTAAAAAATTTCAGAATTGCACCTTGCAATGCGGAGAAATTACTGTTTGTGCATTTATAATATTCAATGATTTTTGCCATTGAAAAACGTCCAGAAATGATTGAAGCTACTGACTGAACGAAAGGAGCTGGCATCTCACTCTCTTTGAATCTTCTTTATCATGCTAAGAGGAGCAGGAAAAAGCAAAAAATTTCAGAATTGCACCTTGCAATGCGGAGAAATTACTGTTTGTGCATTTACAATATTCATTGATTTTTGCCATTGAAAAACATCATGTTATTCATATACAAGAAATGTTTGAAGCTACTGACTGAATGAAAGGAGCTGGCATCTCACTCTCTTTGAATCTTCTTTATCATGCTAAGAGGAGCAGGAAAAAGCAAAAAATTTCAGAATTGCACCTTGCAATGCGGAGAAATTACTGTTTGTGCATTTACAATATTCATTGATTTTTGCCATTGAAAAACGTCCAGAAATGATTGAAGCTACTGACTGAATGAAAGGAGCTGGCATCTCACTCTCTTTGAATCTTCTTTATCATGCTAAGAGGAGCAGGAAAAAGCAAAAAATTTCAGAATTGCACCTTGCAATGCGGAGAAATTACTGTTTGTGCATTTACAATATCCATTGATTTTTGCCATTGAAAAACATCATGTTATTCATATACCAGAAATGTTTGAAGCTACTGACTGAATGAAAGGAGCTGACATCTCACTCTCTTTGAATCTTCTTTATCATGCTAAGAGGAGCAGGAAAAAGCAAAAAATTTCAGAATTGCACCTTGCAATGCGGAGAAATTACTGTTTGTGCATTTACAATATTCATTGATTTTTGCCATTGAAAAACGTCCAGAAATGATTGAAGCTACTGACTGAATGAAAGGAGCTGGCATCTCACTCTCTTTGAATCATCTTTATCATGCTAAGAGGAGCAGGAAAAAGCAAAAAATTTCAGAATTGCACCTTGCAATGCGGAGAAATTACTGTTTGTGCATTTACAATATTCATTGATTTTTGCCATTGAAAAACATCATGTTATTCATATACCAGAAATGTTTGAAGCTACTGACTGAATGAAAGGAGCTGGCATCTCACTCTCTTTGAATCCTCTTTATCATGCTAAGTGGAGCAGGAAAAAGCAAAAAATTTCAGACTTGCACCTTGCAATGCGGAGAAATTACTGTTTGTGCATTTACAATATTCATTGATTTTTGCCATTGAAAAACATCATGTTATTCATATACCAGAAATGTTTGAAGCTACTGACTGAATGAAAGGAGCTGGCATCTCACTCTCTTTGAGTATTCTTTACCATGCTAAGAGGAGCAGGAAAAAGCAAAAAATTTCAGAATTGCACCTTGCAATGCGGAGAAATTACTGTTTGTGCATTTACAATATTCATTGATTTTTGCCATTGAAAAACGTCCAGAAATGATTGAAGCTACTGACTGAATGAAAGGAGCTGGCATCTCACTCTCTTTGAATCTTCTTTATCATGCTAAGAGGAGCAGGAAAAAGCAAAAAATTTCAGAATTGCACCTTGCAATGCGGAGAAATTACAGTTTGTGCATTTACAATATTCATTGATTTTTGCCATTGAAAAACGTCCAGAAATGATTGAAGCTACTAACTGAATGAAAGGAGCTGGCATCTCACTCTCTTTGAATCTTCTTTATCATGCTAAGAGGAGCAGGAAAAAGCAAAAAATTTCAGACTTGCACCTTGCAATGCGGAGAAATTACTGTTTGTGCATTTACAATATTCATTGATTTTTGTCATTGAAAAACATCATGTTATTCATATACCAGAAATGTTTGAAGCTACTGACTGAATGAAAGGAGCTGGCATCTCACTCTCTTTGAATCTTCTTTACCATGCTAAGAGGAGCAGGAAAAAGCAAAAAATTTCAGAATTGCACCTTGCAATGCACAGAAATTACTGTTTGTGCATTTACAATATTCATTGATTTTTGCCATTGAAAAACGTCCAGAAATGATTGAAGCTACTGACTGAATGAAAGGAGCTGGCATCTCACTCTCTTTGAATCTTCTTTATCATGCTAAGAGGAGCAGGAAAAAGCAAAAAATTTCAGAATTGCACCTTGCAATGCGGAGAAATTTCAGTTTGTGCATTTACAATATTCATTGATTTTTGCCATTGAAAAACGTCCAGAAATGATTGAAGCTACTGACTGAATGAAAGGAGCTGGCATCTCAATCTCTTTGAATCTTCTTTATCATGCTAAGAGGAGCAGGAAAAAGCAAAAAATTTCAGAATTGCACCTTGCAATGCGGAGAAATTACTGTTTGTGCATTTACAATATTCATTGATTTTTGCCATTGAAAAACGTCCAGAAATGATTGAAGCTACTGACTGAATGAAAGGAGCTGGCATCTCACTCTCTTTGAATCTTCTTTATCATGCTAAGAGGAGCAGGAAAAAGCAAAAAATTTCAGAATTGCACCTTGCAATGCGGAGAAATTACTGTTTGTGCATTTACAATATTCATTGATTTTTGCCATTGAAAAACATGTTATTCATATACCAGAAATGTTTGAAGCTACTGACTGAATGAAAGGAGCTGGCACCTCACTCTCTTTGAATCTTCTTTATCATGCTAAGAGGAGCAGGAAAAAGCAAAAAATTTCAGAATTGCACCTTGCAATGCGGAGAAATTACAGTTTGTGCATTTACAATATTCATTGATTTTTGCCATTGAAAAACGTCCAGAAATGATTGAAGCTACTGACTGAATGAAAGGAGCTGGCATCTCACTCTCTTTGAATCTTCTTTATCATGCTAAGAGGAGCAGGAAAAAGCAAAAAATTTCAGAATTGCGCCTTGCAATGTGGAGATATTACTGTTTGTGCATTTACAATATTCATTGATTTTTGCCATTGAAAAACATGTTTTTCATATACCAGAAATGTTTGAAGCTACTGACTGAATGAAAGGAGCTGGCATCTCACTCTCTTTGAATCTTCTTTATCATGCTAGGATTAGCAGGAAAAAGCAAAAAATTTCAGAATTGCACCTTGCAATGTGGAGATATTACTGTTTGTGCATTTACAATATTCATTGACTTTTGCCATTGAAAAACATGTTTTTCATATACCAGAAATGTTTGAAGCTACTGACTGAATGAAACGAGCTGGCATCTCACTCTCTTTGAATCTTCTTTATCATGCTAGGATTAGCAGGAAAAAGCAAAAAATTTCAGAATTGCACCTTGCAATGTGGAGATATTACTGTTTGTGCATTTACAATATTCATTGATTTTTGCCATTGAAAAACATGTTTTTCATATACCAGAAATGTTTGAAGCTACTGACTGAATGAAAGGAGCTGGCATCTCACTCTCTTTGAATCTTCTTTATCATGCTAGGATTAACAGGAAAAAGCAAAAAATTTCAGAATTGCACCTTGCAATGTGGAGATATTACTGTTTGTGCATTTACAATATTCATTGATTTTTGCCATTGAAAAATGTCCAGAAATGTTTGAAGCTACTGACTGAATGAAAGGAGCTGGCATCTCACTCTCTTTGAATCTTCTTTATCATGCTAGGATTAGCAGGAAAAAGCAAAAAATTTCAGAATTGCACCTTGCAATGTGGAGATATTACTGTTTGTGCATTTACAATATTCATTGATTTTTGCCATTGAAAAACATGTTTTTCATATACCAGAAATGTTTGAAGCTACTGACTGAATGAAAGGAGCTGGCATCTCACTCTCTTTGAATCTTCTTTATCATGCTAGGATTAACAGGAAAAAGCAAAAAATTTCAGAATTGCACCTTGCAATGTGGAGATATTACTGTTTGTGCATTTACAATATTCATTGATTTTTGCCATTGAAAAACATGTTTTTCATATACCAGAAATGTTTGAAGCTACTGACTGAATGAAAGGAGCTGGCATCTCACTCTCTTTGAATCTTCTTTATCATGCTAGGATTAACAGGAAAAAGCAAAAAATTTCAGAATTGCACCTTGCAATGTGGAGATATTACTGTTTGTGCATTTACAATATTCATTGATTTTTGCCATTGAAAAACGTCCAGAAATGTTTGAAGCTACTGACTGAATGAAAGGAGCTGGCATCTCACTCTCTTTGAATCTTCTTTATCATGCTAGGATTAGCAGGAAAAAGCAAAAAATTTCAGAATTGCACCTTGCAATGTGGAGATATTACTGTTTGTGCATTTACAATATTCATTGATTTTTGCCATTGAAAAACATGTTTTTCATATACCAGAAATGTTTGAAGCTACTGACTGAATGAAAGGAGCTGGCATCTCACTCTCTTTGAATCTTCTTTATCATGCTAGGATTAGCAGGAAAAAGCAAAAAATTTCAGAATTGCACCTTGCAATGTGGAGATATTACTGTTTGTGCATTTACAATATTCATTGATTTTTGCCATTGAAAAACATGTTTTTCATATACCAGAAATGTTTGAAGCTACTGACTGAATGAAAGGAGCTGGCATCTCACTCTCTTTGAATCTTCTTTATCATGCTAGGATTAACAGGAAAAAGCAAAAAATTTCAGAATTGCACCTTGCAATGTGGAGATATTACTGTTTGTGCATTTACAATATTCATTGATTTTTGCCATTGAAAAACATGTTTTTCATATACCAGAAATGTTTGAAGCTACTGACTGAATGAAAGGAGCTGGCATCTCACTCTCTTTGAATCTTCTTTATCATGCTAGGATTAGCAGGAAAAAGCAAAAAATTTCAGAATTGCACCTTGCAATGTGGAGATATTACTGTTTGTGCATTTACAATATTCATTGATTTTTGCCATTGAAAAACATGTTTTTCATATACCAGAAATGTTTGAAGCTACTGACTGAATGAAAGGAGCTGGCATCTCACTCTCTTTGAATCTTCTTTATCATGCTAGGATTAACAGGAAAAAGCAAAAAATTTCAGAATTGCACCTTGCAATGTGGAGATATTACTGTTTGTGCATTTACAATATTCATTGATTTTTGCCATTGAAAAACGTCCAGAAATGTTTGAAGCTACTGACTGAATGAAAGGAGCTGGCATCTCACTCTCTTTGAATCTTCTTTATCATGCTAGGATTAGCAGGAAAAAGCAAAAAATTTCAGAATTGCACCTTGCAATGTTGAGATATTACTGTTTGTGCATTTACAATATTCATTGATTTTTGCCATTGAAAAACATGTTTTTCATATACCAGAAATGTTTGAAGCTACTGACTGAATGAAAAGAGCTGGCATCTCACTCTTTGAATCTTCTTTATCATGCTAGGATTAGCAGGTTAAAGCAAAAAATTTCAGAATTGCACCTTGCAATGTGGAGATATTACTGTTTGTGCATTTACAATATTCATTGATTTTTGCCATTGAAAAACATGTTTTTCATATACCAGAAATGTTTGAAGCTACTGACTGAATGAAAGGAGCTGGCATCTCACTCTCTTTGAATCTTCTTTATCATGCTAGGATTAACAGGAAAAAGCAAAAAATTTCAGAATTGCACCTTGCAATGTGGAGATATTACTGTTTGTGCATTTACAATATTCATTGATTTTTGCCATTGAAAAACGTCCAGAAATGTTTGAAGCTACTGACTGAATGAAAGGAGCTGGCATCTCACTCTCTTTGAATCTTCTTTATCATGCTAGGATTAGCAGGAAAAAGCAAAAAATTTCAGAATTGCACCTTGCAATGTGGAGATATTACTGTTTGTGCATTTACAATATTCATTGATTTTTGCCATTGAAAAACATGTTTTTCATATACCAGAAATGTTTGAAGCTACTGACTGAATGAAAGGAGCTGGCATCTCACTCTCTTTGAATCTTCTTTATCATGCTAGGATTTGCAGGAAAAAGCAAAAAATTTCAGAATTGCACCTTGCAATGTGGAGATATTACTGTTTGTGCATTTACAATATTCATTGATTTTTGCCATTGAAAAACATGTTTTTCATATACCAGAAATGTTTGAAGCTACTGACTGAATGAAAGGAGCTGGCATCTCACTCTCTTTGAAACTTCTTTATCATGCTAGGATTAACAGGAAAAAGCAAAAAATTTCAGAATTGCACCTTGCAATGTGGAGATATTACTGTTTGTGCATTTACAATATTCATTGATTTTTGCCATTGAAAAACGTCCAGAAATGTTTGAAGCTACTGACTGAATGAAAGGAGCTGGCATCTCACTCTCTTTGAATCTTCTTTATCATGCTAGGATTAGCAGGAAAAAGCAAAAAATTTCAGAATTGCACCTTGCAATGTGGAGATATTACTGTTTGTGCATTTACAATATTCATTGATTTTTGCCATTGAAAAACATCATGTTATTCATATACCAGAAATGTTTGAAGCTACTGACTGAATGAAAGGAGCTGGCATCTCACTCTCTTTGAATCTTCTTTATCATGCTAGGATTAGCAGGAAAAAGCAAAGAATTTCCGAATTGCACCTTGCAATGTGGAGATATTACTGTTTGTGCATTTACAATATTCATTGATTTTTGCCATTGAAAAACATGTTTTTCATATACCAGAAATGTTTGAAGCTACTGACTGAATGAAAGGAGCTGGCATCTCACTCTCTTTGAATCTTCTTTATCATGCTAGGATTAGCAGGAAAAAGCAAAAAATTTCAGAATTGCACCTTGCAATGTGGAGATATTACTGTTTGTGCATTTACAATATTCATTGATTTTTGCCATTGAAAAACATGTTTTTCATATACCAGAAATGTTTGAAGCTACTGACTGAATGAAAGGAGCTGGCATCTCACTCTTTGAATCTTCTTTATCATGCTAGGACTAGCAGGAAAAAGCAAAAAATTTCAGAATTGCACCTTGCAATGTGGAGATATTACTGTTTGTGCATTTACAATATTCATTGATTTTTGCCATTGAAAAACATGTTTTTCATATACCAGAAATGTTTGAAGCTACTGACTGAATGAAAGGAGCTGGCATCTCACTCTCTTTGAATCTTCTTTATCATGCTAGGATTAACAGGAAAAAGCAAAAAATTTCAGAATTGCACCTTGCAATGTGGAGATATTACTGTTTGTGCATTTACAATATTCATTGATTTTTGCCATTGAAAAACATGTTTTTCATATACCAGAAATGTTTGAAGCTACTGACTGAATGAAAGGAGCTGGCATCTCACTCTCTTTGAATCTTCTTTATCATGCTAGGATTAACAGGAAAAAGCAAAAAATTTCAGAATTGCACCTTGCAATGTGGAGATATTACTGTTTGTGCATTTACAATATTCATTGATTTTTGCCATTGAAAAACGTCCAGAAATGTTTGAAGCTACTGACTGAATGAAAGGAGCTGGCATCTCACTCTCTTTGAATCTTCTTTATCATGCTAGGATTAGCAGGAAAAAGCAAAAAATTTCAGACTTGCACCTTGCAATGCGGAGAAATTACTGTTTGTGCATTTACAATATTCATTGATTTTTGCCATTGAAAAACATCATGTTATTCATATACCAGAAATGTTTGAAGCTACTGACTGAATGAAAGGAGCTGGCATCTCACTCTCTTTGAGTATTCTTTACCATGATAAGAGGAGCAGGAAAAAGCAAAAAATTTCAGAATTGCACCTTGCAATGCGGAGAAATTACTGTTTGTGCATTTACAATATTCATTGATTTTTGCCATTGAAAAACGTCCAGAAATGATTGAAGCTACTGACTGAATGAAAGGAGCTGGCATCTCACTCTCTTTGAATCTTCTTTATCATGCTAAGAGGAGCAGGAAAAAGCAAAAAATTTCAGAATTGCACCTTGCAATGCGGAGAAATTACAGTTTGTGCATTTACAATATTCATTGATTTTTGCCATTGAAAAACGTCCAGAAATGATTGAAGCTACTAACTGAATGAAAGGAGCTGGCATCTCACTCTCTTTGAATCTTCTTTATCATGCTAAGAGGAGCAGGAAAAAGCAAAAAATTTCAGACTTGCACCTTGCAATGCGGAGAAATTACTGTTTGTGCATTTACAATATTCATTGATTTTTGTCATTGAAAAACATCATGTTATTCATATACCAGAAATGTTTGAAGCTACTGACTGAATGAAAGGAGCTGGCATCTCACTCTCTTTGAATCTTCTTTACCATGCTAAGAGGAGCAGGAAAAAGCAAAAAATTTCAGAATTGCACCTTGCAATGCACAGAAATTACTGTTTGTGCATTTACAATATTCATTGATTTTTGCCATTGAAAAACGTCCAGAAATGATTGAAGCTACTGACTGAATGAAAGGAGCTGGCATCTCACTCTCTTTGAATCTTCTTTATCATGCTAAGAGGAGCAGGAAAAAGCAAAAAATTTCAGAATTGCACCTTGCAATGCGGAGAAATTTCAGTTTGTGCATTTACAATATTCATTGATTTTTGCCATTGAAAAACGTCCAGAAATGATTGAAGCTACTGACTGAATGAAAGGAGCTGGCATCTCAATCTCTTTGAATCTTCTTTATCATGCTAAGAGGAGCAGGAAAAAGCAAAAAATTTCAGAATTGCACCTTGCAATGCGGAGAAATTACTGTTTGTGCATTTACAATATTCATTGATTTTTGCCATTGAAAAACGTCCAGAAATGATTGAAGCTACTGACTGAATGAAAGGAGCTGGCATCTCACTCTCTTTGAATCTTCTTTATCATGCTAAGAGGAGCAGGAAAAAGCAAAAAATTTCAGAATTGCACCTTGCAATGCGGAGAAATTACTGTTTGTGCATTTACAATATTCATTGATTTTTGCCATTGAAAAACATGTTATTCATATACCAGAAATGTTTGAAGCTACTGACTGAATGAAAGGAGCTGGCACCTCACTCTCTTTGAATCTTCTTTATCATGCTAAGAGGAGCAGGAAAAAGCAAAAAATTTCAGAATTGCACCTTGCAATGCGGAGAAATTACTGTTTGTGCATTTACAATATTCATTGATTTTTGCCATTGAAAAACGTCCAGAAATGATTGAAGCTACTGACTGAATGAAAGGAGCTGGCATCTCACTCTCTTTGAATCTTCTTTATCATGCTAAGAGGAGCAGGAAAAAGCAAAAAATTTCAGAATTGCGCCTTGCAATGTGGAGATATTACTGTTTGTGCATTTACAATATTCATTGATTTTTGCCATTGAAAAACATGTTTTTCATATACCAGAAATGTTTGAAGCTACTGACTGAATGAAAGGAGCTGGCATCTCACTCTCTTTGAATCTTCTTTATCATGCTAGGATTAGCAGGAAAAAGCAAAAAATTTCAGAATTGCACCTTGCAATGTGGAGATATTACTGTTTGTGCATTTACAATATTCATTGACTTTTGCCATTGAAAAACATGTTTTTCATATACCAGAAATGTTTGAAGCTACTGACTGAATGAAAGGAGCTGGCATCTCACTCTCTTTGAATCTTCTTTATCATGCTAGGATTAGCAGGAAAAAGCAAAAAATTTCAGAATTGCACCTTGCAATGTGGAGATATTACTGTTTGTGCATTTACAATATTCATTGATTTTTGCCATTGAAAAACATGTTTTTCATATACCAGAAATGTTTGAAGCTACTGACTGAATGAAAGGAGCTGGCATCTCACTCTCTTTGAATCTTCTTTATCATGCTAGGATTAACAGGAAAAAGCAAAAAATTTCAGAATTGCACCTTGCAATGTGGAGATATTACTGTTTGTGCATTTACAATATTCATTGATTTTTGCCATTGAAAAATGTCCAGAAATGTTTGAAGCTACTGACTGAATGAAAGGAGCTGGCATCTCACTCTCTTTGAATCTTCTTTATCATGCTAGGATTAGCAGGAAAAAGCAAAAAATTTCAGAATTGCACCTTGCAATGTGGAGATATTACTGTTTGTGCATTTACAATATTCATTGATTTTTGCCATTGAAAAACATGTTTTTCATATACCAGAAATGTTTGAAGCTACTGACTGAATGAAAGGAGCTGGCATCTCACTCTCTTTGAATCTTCTTTATCATGCTAGGATTAACAGGAAAAAGCAAAAAATTTCAGAATTGCACCTTGCAATGTGGAGATATTACTGTTTGTGCATTTACAATATTCATTGATTTTTGCCATTGAAAAACATGTTTTTCATATACCAGAAATGTTTGAAGCTACTGACTGAATGAAAGGAGCTGGCATCTCACTCTCTTTGAATCTTCTTTATCATGCTAGGATTAACAGGAAAAAGCAAAAAATTTCAGAATTGCACCTTGCAATGTGGAGATATTACTGTTTGTGCATTTACAATATTCATTGATTTTTGCCATTGAAAAACGTCCAGAAATGTTTGAAGCTACTGACTGAATGAAAAGAGCTGGCATCTCACTCTCTTTGAATCTTCTTTATCATGCTAGGATTAGCAGGAAAAAGCAAAAAATTTCAGAATTGCACCTTGCAATGTGGAGATATTACTGTTTGTGCATTTACAATATTCATTGATTTTTGCCATTGAAAAACATGTTTTTCATATACCAGAAATGTTTGAAGCTACTGACTGAATGAAAGGAGCTGGCATCTCACTCTCTTTGAATCTTCTTTATCATGCTAGGATTAGCAGGAAAAAGCAAAAAATTTCAGAATTGCACCTTGCAATGTGGAGATATTACTGTTTGTGCATTTACAATATTCATTGATTTTTGCCATTGAAAAACATGTTTTTCATATACCAGAAATGTTTGAAGCTACTGACTGAATGAAAGGAGCTGGCATCTCACTCTTTGAATCTTCTTTATCATGCTAGGACTAGCAGGAAAAAGCAAAAAATTTCAGAATTGCACCTTGCAATGTGGAGATATTACTGTTTGTGCATTTACAATATTCATTGATTTTTGCCATTGAAAAACGTCCAGAAATGATTGAAGCTACTGACTGAATGAAAGGAGCTGGCATCTCACTCTCTTTGAATCTTCTTTATCATGCTAAGAGGAGCAGGAAAAAGCAAAAAATTTCAGAATTGCGCCTTGCAATGTGGAGATATTACTGTTTGTGCATTTACAATATTCATTGATTTTTGCCATTGAAAAACATGTTTTTCATATACCAGAAATGTTTGAAGCTACTGACTGAATGAAAGGAGCTGGCATCTCACTCTCTTTGAATCTTCTTTATCATGCTAGGATTAGCAGGAAAAAGCAAAAAATTTCAGAATTGCACCTTGCAATGTGGAGATATTACTGTTTGTGCATTTACAATATTCATTGACTTTTGCCATTGAAAAACATGTTTTTCATATACCAGAAATGTTTGAAGCTACTGACTGAATGAAAGGAGCTGGCATCTCACTCTCTTTGAATCTTCTTTATCATGCTAGGATTAGCAGGAAAAAGCAAAAAATTTCAGAATTGCACCTTGCAATGTGGAGATATTACTGTTTGTGCATTTACAATATTCATTGATTTTTGCCATTGAAAAACATGTTTTTCATATACCAGAAATGTTTGAAGCTACTGACTGAATGAAAGGAGCTGGCATCTCACTCTCTTTGAATCTTCTTTATCATGCTAGGATTAACAGGAAAAAGCAAAAAATTTCAGAATTGCACCTTGCAATGTGGAGATATTACTGTTTGTGCATTTACAATATTCATTGATTTTTGCCATTGAAAAATGTCCAGAAATGTTTGAAGCTACTGACTGAATGAAAGGAGCTGGCATCTCACTCTCTTTGAATCTTCTTTATCATGCTAGGATTAGCAGGAAAAAGCAAAAAATTTCAGAATTGCACCTTGCAATGTGGAGATATTACTGTTTGTGCATTTACAATATTCATTGATTTTTGCCATTGAAAAACATGTTTTTCATATACCAGAAATGTTTGAAGCTACTGACTGAATGAAAGGAGCTGGCATCTCACTCTCTTTGAATCTTCTTTATCATGCTAGGATTAACAGGAAAAAGCAAAAAATTTCAGAATTGCACCTTGCAATGTGGAGATATTACTGTTTGTGCATTTACAATATTCATTGATTTTTGCCATTGAAAAACATGTTTTTCATATACCAGAAATGTTTGAAGCTACTGACTGAATGAAAGGAGCTGGCATCTCACTCTCTTTGAATCTTCTTTATCATGCTAGGATTAACAGGAAAAAGCAAAAAATTTCAGAATTGCACCTTGCAATGTGGAGATATTACTGTTTGTGCATTTACAATATTCATTGATTTTTGCCATTGAAAAACGTCCAGAAATGTTTGAAGCTACTGACTGAATGAAAGGAGCTGGCATCTCACTCTCTTTGAATCTTCTTTATCATGCTAGGATTAGCAGGAAAAAGCAAAAAATTTCAGAATTGCACCTTGCAATGTGGAGATATTACTGTTTGTGCATTTACAATATTCATTGATTTTTGCCATTGAAAAACATGTTTTTCATATACCAGAAATGTTTGAAGCTACTGACTGAATGAAAGGAGCTGGCATCTCACTCTCTTTGAATCTTCTTTATCATGCTAGGATTAGCAGGAAAAAGCAAAAAATTTCAGAATTGCACCTTGCAATGTGGAGATATTACTGTTTGTGCATTTACAATATTCATTGATTTTTGCCATTGAAAAACATGTTTTTCATATACCAGAAATGTTTGAAGCTACTGACTGAATGAAAGGAGCTGGCATCTCACTCTTTGAATCTTCTTTATCATGCTAGGACTAGCAGGAAAAAGCAAAAAATTTCAGAATTGCACCTTGCAATGTGGAGATATTACTGTTTGTGCATTTACAATATTCATTGATTTTTGCCATTGAAAAACATGTTTTTCATATACCAGAAATGTTTGAAGCTACTGACTGAATGAAAGGAGCTGGCATCTCACTCTCTTTGAATCTTCTTTATCATGCTAGGATTAACAGGAAAAAGCAAAAAATTTCAGAATTGCACCTTGCAATGTGGAGATATTACTGTTTGTGCATTTACAATATTCATTGATTTTTGCCATTGAAAAACATGTTTTTCATATACCAGAAATGTTTGAAGCTACTGACTGAATGAAAGGAGCTGGCATCTCACTCTCTTTGAATCTTCTTTATCATGCTAGGATTAACAGGAAAAAGCAAAAAATTTCACAATTGCACCTTGCAATGTGGAGATATTACTGTTTGTGCATTTACAATATTCATTGATTTTTGCCATTGAAAAACGTCCAGAAATGTTTGAAGCTACTGACTGAATGAAAGGAGCTGGCATCTCACTCTCTTTGAATCTTCTTTATCATGCTAGGATTAGCAGGAAAAAGCAAAAAATTTCAGACTTGCACCTTGCAATGCGGAGAAATTACTGTTTGTGCATTTACAATATTCATTGATTTTTGCCATTGAAAAACATCATGCTATTCATATACCAGAAATGTTTGAAGCTACTGACTGAATGAAAGGAGCTGGCATCTCACTCTCTTTGAGTATTCTTTACCATGATAAGAGGAGCAGGAAAAAGCAAAAAATTTCAGAATTGCACCTTGCAATGCGGAGAAATTACTGTTTGTGCATTTACAATATTCATTGATTTTTGCCATTGAAAAACGTCCAGAAATGATTGAAGCTACTGACTGAATGAAAGGAGCTGGCATCTCACTCTCTTTGAATCTTCTTTATCATGCTAAGAGGAGCAGGAAAAAGCAAAAAATTTCAGAATTGCACCTTGCAATGCGGAGAAATTACAGTTTGTGCATTTACAATATTCATTGATTTTTGCCATTGAAAAACGTCCAGAAATGATTGAAGCTACTAACTGAATGAAAGGAGCTGGCATCTCACTCTCTTTGAATCTTCTTTATCATGCTAAGAGGAGCAGGAAAAAGCAAAAAATTTCAGACTTGCACCTTGCAATGCGGAGAAATTACTGTTTGTGCATTTACAATATTCATTGATTTTTGTCATTGAAAAACATCATGTTATTCATATACCAGAAATGTTTGAAGCTACTGACTGAATGAAAGGAGCTGGCATCTCACTCTCTTTGAATCTTCTTTACCATGCTAAGAGGAGCAGGAAAAAGCAAAAAATTTCAGAATTGCACCTTGCAATGCACAGAAATTACTGTTTGTGCATTTACAATATTCATTGATTTTTGCCATTGAAAAACGTCCAGAAATGATTGAAGCTACTGACTGAATGAAAGGAGCTGGCATCTCACTCTCTTTGAATCTTCTTTATCATGCTAAGAGGAGCAGGAAAAAGCAAAAAATTTCAGAATTGCACCTTGCAATGCGGAGAAATTTCAGTTTGTGCATTTACAATATTCATTGATTTTTGCCATTGAAAAACGTCCAGAAATGATTGAAGCTACTGACTGAATGAAAGGAGCTGGCATCTCAATCTCTTTGAATCTTCTTTATCATGCTAAGAGGAGCAGGAAAAAGCAAAAAATTTCAGAATTGCACCTTGCAATGCGGAGAAATTACTGTTTGTGCATTTACAATATTCATTGATTTTTGCCATTGAAAAACGTCCAGAAATGATTGAAGCTACTGACTGAATGAAAGGAGCTGGCATCTCACTCTCTTTGAATCTTCTTTATCATGCTAAGAGGAGCAGGAAAAAGCAAAAAATTTCAGAATTGCACCTTGCAATGCGGAGAAATTACTGTTTGTGCATTTACAATATTCATTGATTTTTGCCATTGAAAAACATGTTATTCATATACCAGAAATGTTTGAAGCTACTGACTGAATGAAAGGAGCTGGCACCTCACTCTCTTTGAATCTTCTTTATCATGCTAAGAGGAGCAGGAAAAAGCAAAAAATTTCAGAATTGCACCTTGCAATGCGGAGAAATTACTGTTTGTGCATTTACAATATTCATTGATTTTTGCCATTGAAAAACGTCCAGAAATGATTGAAGCTACTGACTGAATGAAAGGAGCTGGCATCTCACTCTCTTTGAATCTTCTTTATCATGCTAAGAGGAGCAGGAAAAAGCAAAAAATTTCAGAATTGCGCCTTGCAATGTGGAGATATTACTGTTTGTGCATTTACAATATTCATTGATTTTTGCCATTGAAAAACATGTTTTTCATATACCAGAAATGTTTGAAGCTACTGACTGAATGAAAGGAGCTGGCATCTCACTCTCTTTGAATCTTCTTTATCATGCTAGGATTAGCAGGAAAAAGCAAAAAATTTCAGAATTGCACCTTGCAATGTGGAGATATTACTGTTTGTGCATTTACAATATTCATTGACTTTTGCCATTGAAAAACATGTTTTTCATATACCAGAAATGTTTGAAGCTACTGACTGAATGAAACGAGCTGGCATCTCACTCTCTTTGAATCTTCTTTATCATGCTAGGATTAGCAGGAAAAAGCAAAAAATTTCAGAATTGCACCTTGCAATGTGGAGATATTACTGTTTGTGCATTTACAATATTCATTGATTTTTGCCATTGAAAAACATGTTTTTCATATACCAGAAATGTTTGAAGCTACTGACTGAATGAAAGGAGCTGGCATCTCACTCTCTTTGAATCTTCTTTATCATGCTAGGATTAACAGGAAAAAGCAAAAAATTTCAGAATTGCACCTTGCAATGTGGAGATATTACTGTTTGTGCATTTACAATATTCATTGATTTTTGCCATTGAAAAATGTCCAGAAATGTTTGAAGCTACTGACTGAATGAAAGGAGCTGGCATCTCACTCTCTTTGAATCTTCTTTATCATGCTAGGATTAGCAGGAAAAAGCAAAAAATTTCAGAATTGCACCTTGCAATGTGGAGATATTACTGTTTGTGCATTTACAATATTCATTGATTTTTGCCATTGAAAAACATGTTTTTCATATACCAGAAATGTTTGAAGCTACTGACTGAATGAAAGGAGCTGGCATCTCACTCTCTTTGAATCTTCTTTATCATGCTAGGATTAACAGGAAAAAGCAAAAAATTTCAGAATTGCACCTTGCAATGTGGAGATATTACTGTTTGTGCATTTACAATATTCATTGATTTTTGCCATTGAAAAATGTCCAGAAATGTTTGAAGCTACTGACTGAATGAAAGGAGCTGGCATCTCACTCTCTTTGAATCTTCTTTATCATGCTAGGATTAGCAGGAAAAAGCAAAAAATTTCAGAATTGCACCTTGCAATGTGGAGATATTACTGTTTGTGCATTTACAATATTCATTGATTTTTGCCATTGAAAAACATGTTTTTCATATACCAGAAATGTTTGAAGCTACTGACTGAATGAAAGGAGCTGGCATCTCACTCTCTTTGAATCTTCTTTATCATGCTAGGATTAACAGGAAAAAGCAAAAAATTTCAGAATTGCACCTTGCAATGTGGAGATATTACTGTTTGTGCATTTACAATATTCATTGATTTTTGCCATTGAAAAACATGTTTTTCATATACCAGAAATGTTTGAAGCTACTGACTGAATGAAAGGAGCTGGCATCTCACTCTCTTTGAATCTTCTTTATCATGCTAGGATTAACAGGAAAAAGCAAAAAATTTCAGAATTGCACCTTGCAATGTGGAGATATTACTGTTTGTGCATTTACAATATTCATTGATTTTTGCCATTGAAAAACGTCCAGAAATGTTTGAAGCTACTGACTGAATGAAAGGAGCTGGCATCTCACTCTCTTTGAATCTTCTTTATCATGCTAGGATTAGCAGGAAAAAGCAAAAAATTTCAGAATTGCACCTTGCAATGTGGAGATATTACTGTTTGTGCATTTACAATATTCATTGATTTTTGCCATTGAAAAACATGTTTTTCATATACCAGAAATGTTTGAAGCTACTGACTGAATGAAAGGAGCTGGCATCTCACTCTCTTTGAATCTTCTTTATCATGCTAGGATTAACAGGAAAAAGCAAAAAATTTCAGAATTGCACCTTGCAATGTGGAGATATTACTGTTTGTGCATTTACAATATTCATTGATTTTTGCCATTGAAAAACATGTTTTTCATATACCAGAAATGTTTGAAGCTACTGACTGAATGAAAGGAGCTGGCATCTCACTCTCTTTGAATCTTCTTTATCATGCTAGGATTAGCAGGAAAAAGCAAAAAATTTCAGAATTGCACCTTGCAATGTGGAGATATTACTGTTTGTGCATTTACAATATTCATTGATTTTTGCCATTGAAAAACATGTTTTTCATATACCAGAAATGTTTGAAGCTACTGACTGAATGAAAGGAGCTGGCATCTCACTCTCTTTGAATCTTCTTTATCATGCTAGGATTAACAGGAAAAAGCAAAAAATTTCAGAATTGCACCTTGCAATGTGGAGATATTACTGTTTGTGCATTTACAATATTCATTGATTTTTGCCATTGAAAAACGTCCAGAAATGTTTGAAGCTACTGACTGAATGAAAGGAGCTGGCATCTCACTCTCTTTGAATCTTCTTTATCATGCTAGGATTAGCAGGAAAAAGCAAAAAATTTCAGAATTGCACCTTGCAATGTGGAGATATTACTGTTTGTGCATTTACAATATTCATTGATTTTTGCCATTGAAAAACATGTTTTTCATATACCAGAAATGTTTGAAGCTACTGACTGAATGAAAGGAGCTGGCATCTCACTGTCTTTGAATCTTCTTTATCATGCTAGGAATAGCAGGAAAAAGCAAAAAATTTCAGAATTGCACCTTGCAATGTGGAGATATTACTGTTTGTGCATTTACAATATTCATTGATTTTTGCCATTGAAAAACATGTTTTTCATATACCAGAAATGTTTGAAGCTACTGACTGAATGAAAGGAGCTGGCATCTCACTCTCTTTGAAACTTCTTTATCATGCTAGGATTAACAGGAAAAAGCAAAAAATTTCAGAATTGCACCTTGCAATGTGGAGATATTACTGTTTGTGCATTTACAATATTCATTGATTTTTGCCATTGAAAAACGTCCAGAAATGTTTGAAGCTACTGACTGAATGAAAGGAGCTGGCATCTCACTCTCTTTGAATCTTCTTTATCATGCTAGGATTAGCAGGAAAAAGCAAAAAATTTCAGAATTGCACCTTGCAATGTGGAGATATTACTGTTTGTGCATTTACAATATTCATTGATTTTTGCCATTGAAAAACATCATGTTATTCATATACCAGAAATGTTTGAAGCTACTGACTGAATGAAAGGAGCTGGCATCTCACTCTCTTTGAATCTTCTTTATCATGCTAGGATTAGCAGGAAAAAGCAAAGAATTTCCGAATTGCACCTTGCAATGTGGAGATATTACTGTTTGTGCATTTACAATATTCATTGATTTTTGCCATTGAAAAACATGTTTTTCATATACCAGAAATGTTTGAAGCTACTGACTGAATGAAAGGAGCTGGCATCTCACTCTCTTTGAATCTTCTTTATCATGCTAGGATTAGCAGGAAAAAGCAAAAAATTTCAGAATTGCACCTTGCAATGTGGAGATATTACTGTTTGTGCATTTACAATATTCATTGATTTTTGCCATTGAAAAACATGTTTTTCATATACCAGAAATGTTTGAAGCTACTGACTGAATGAAAGGAGCTGGCATCTCACTCTTTGAATCTTCTTTATCATGCTAGGACTAGCAGGAAAAAGCAAAAAATTTCAGAATTGCACCTTGCAATGTGGAGATATTACTGTTTGTGCATTTACAATATTCATTGATTTTTGCCATTGAAAAACATGTTTTTCATATACCAGAAATGTTTGAAGCTACTGACTGAATGAAAGGAGCTGGCATCTCACTCTCTTTGAATCTTCTTTATCATGCTAGGATTAACAGGAAAAAGCAAAAAATTTCAGAATTGCACCTTGCAATGTGGAGATATTACTGTTTGTGCATTTACAATATTCATTGATTTTTGCCATTGAAAAACATGTTTTTCATATACCAGAAATGTTTGAAGCTACTGACTGAATGAAAGGAGCTGGCATCTCACTCTCTTTGAATCTTCTTTATCATGCTAGGATTAACAGGAAAAAGCAAAAAATTTCAGAATTGCACCTTGCAATGTGGAGATATTACTGTTTGTGCATTTACAATATTCATTGATTTTTGCCATTGAAAAACGTCCAGAAATGTTTGAAGCTACTGACTGAATGAAAGGAGCTGGCATCTCACTCTCTTTGAATCTTCTTTATCATGCTAGGATTAGCAGGAAAAAGCAAAAAATTTCAGAATTGCACCTTGCAATGTGGAGATATTACTGTTTGTGCATTTACAATATTCATTGATTTTTGCCATTGAAAAACATGTTTTTCATATACCAGAAATGTTTGAAGCTACTGACTGAATGAAAGGAGCTGGCATCTCACTCTCTTTGAATCTTCTTTATCATGCTAGGATTTACAGGAAAAAGCAAAAAATTTCAGAATTGCACCTTGCAATGTGGAGATATTACTGTTTGTGCATTTACAATATTCATTGATTTTTGCCATTGAAAAACATGTTTTTCATATACCAGAAATGTTTGAAGCTACTGACTGAATGAAAGGAGCTGGCATCTCACTCTCTTTGAATCTTCTTTATCATGCTAGGATTAACAGGAAAAAGCAAAAAATTTCAGAATTGCACCTTGCAATGTGGAGATATTACTGTTTGTGCATTTACAATATTCATTGATTTTTGCCATTGAAAAACGTCCAGAAATGTTTGAAGCTACTGACTGAATGAAAGGAGCTGGCATCTCACTCTCTTTGAATCTTCTTTATCATGCTAGGATTAGCAGGAAAAAGCAAAAAATTTCAGAATTGCACCTTGCAATGTGGAGATATTACTGTTTGTGCATTTACAATATTCATTGATTTTTGCCATTGAAAAACATGTTTTTCATATACCAGAAATGTTTGAAGCTACTGACTGAATGAAAGGAGCTGGCATCTCACTCTCTTTGAATCTTCTTTATCATGCTAGGATTAGCAGGAAAAAGCAAAAAATTTCAGAATTGCACCTTGCAATGTGGAGATATTACTGTTTGTGCATTTACAATATTCATTGATTTTTGCCATTGAAAAACATGTTTTTCATATACCAGAAATGTTTGAAGCTACTGACTGAATGAAAGGAGCTGGCATCTCACTCTCTTTGAATCTTCTTTATCATGCTACGAGGAGCAGGAAAAAGCAAAAAATTTCAGAATTGCACCTTGCAATGCGGAGAAATTACTGTTTGTGCATTTACAATATTCATTGATTTTTGCCTTTGAAAAACATCATGTTATTCATATACCAGAAATGATTGAAGCTACTGACTGAATGAAAGGAGCTGGCATCTCACTCTCTTTGAATCTTATTTATCATGCTAAGAGGAGCAGGAAAAAGTAAAAAATTTCAGAATTGCACCTTGCAATGCGGAGAAATTACTGTTTGTGCATTTATAATATTCAATGATTTTTGCCATTGAAAAACGTCCAGAAATGATTGAAGCTACTGACTGAACGAAAGGAGCTGGCATCTCACTCTCTTTGAATCTTCTTTATCATGCTAAGAGGAGCAGGAAAAAGCAAAAAATTTCAGAATTGCACCTTGCAATGCGGAGAAATTACTGTTTGTGCATTTACAATATTCATTGATTTTTGCCATTGAAAAACATCATGTTATTCATATACCAGAAATGTTTGAAGCTACTGACTGAATGAAAGGAGCTGGCATCTCACTCTCTTTGAATCTTCTTTATCATGCTAAGAGGAGCAGGAAAAAGCAAAAAATTTCAGAATTGCACCTTGCAATGCGGAGAAATTACTGTTTGTGCATTTACAATATTCATTGATTTTTGCCATTGAAAAACGTCCAGAAATGATTGAAGCTACTGACTGAATGAAAGGAGCTGGCATCTCACTCTCTTTGAATCTTCTTTATCATGCTAAGAGGAGCAGGAAAAAGCAAAAAATTTCAGAATTGCACCTTGCAATGCGGAGAAATTACTGTTTGTGCATTTACAATATCCATTGATTTTTGCCATTGAAAAACATCATGTTATTCATATACCAGAAATGTTTGAAGCTACTGACTGAATGAAAGGAGCTGACATCTCACTCTCTTTGAATCTTCTTTATCATGCTAAGAGGAGCAGGAAAAAGCAAAAAATTTCAGAATTGCACCTTGCAATGCGGAGAAATTACTGTTTGTGCATTTACAATATTCATTGATTTTTGCCATTGAAAAACGTCCAGAAATGATTGAAGCTACTGACTGAATGAAAGGAGCTGGCATCTCACTCTCTTTGAATCTTCTTTATCATGCTGAGGAGCAGGAAAAAGCAAAAAATTTCAGAATTGCACCTTGCAATGCGGAGAAATTACTGTTTGTGCATTTACAATATTCATTGATTTTTGCCATTGAAAAACATCATGTTATTCATATACCAGAAATGTTTGAAGCTACTGACTGAATGAAAGGAGCTGGCATCTCACTCTCTTTGAATCTTCTTTATCATGCTAAGTGGAGCAGGAAAAAGCAAAAAATTTCAGACTTGCACCTTGCAATGCGGAGAAATTACTGTTTGTGCATTTACAATATTCATTGATTTTTGCCATTGAAAAACATCATGTTATTCATATACCAGAAATGTTTGAAGCTACTGACTGAATGAAAGGATCTGGCATCTCACTCTCTTTGAGTATTCTTTACCATGCTAAGAGGAGCAGGAAAAAGCAAAAAATTTCAGAATTGCACCTTGCAATGCGGAGAAATTACTGTTTGTGCATTTACAATATTCATTGATTTTTGCCATTGAAAAACGTCCAGAAATGATTGAAGCTACTGACTGAATGAAAGGAGCTGGCATCTCACTCTCTTTGAATCTTCTTTATCATGCTAAGAGGAGCAGGAAAAAGCAAAAAATTTCAGTATTGCACCTTGCAATGCGGAGAAATTACAGTTTGTGCATTTACAATATTCATTGATTTTTGCCATTGAAAAACGTCCAGAAATGATTGAAGCTACTAACTGAATGAAAGGAGCTGGCATCTCACTCTCTTTGAATCTTCTTTATCATGCTAAGAGGAGCAGGAAAAAGCAAAAAATTTCAGACTTGCACCTTGCAATGCGGAGAAATTACTGTTTGTGCATTTACAATATTCATTGATTTTTGTCATTGAAAAACATCATGTTATTCATATACCAGAAATGTTTGAAGCTACTGACTGAATGAAAGGAGCTGGCATCTCACTCTCTTTGAATCTTCTTTACCATGCTAAGAGGAGCAGGAAAAAGCAAAAAATTTCAGAATTGCACCTTGCAATGCACAGAAATTACTGTTTGTGCATTTACAATATTCATTGATTTTTGCCATTGAAAAACGTCCAGAAATGATTGAAGCTACTGACTGAATGAAAGGAGCTGGCATCTCACTCTCTTTGAATCTTCTTTATCATGCTAAGAGGAGCAGGAAAAAGCAAAAAATTTCAGAATTGCACCTTGCAATGCGGAGAAATTTCAGTTTGTGCATTTACAATATTCATTGATTTTTGCCATTGAAAAACGTCCAGAAATGATTGAAGCTACTGACTGAATGAAAGGAGCTGGCATCTCACTCTCTTTGAATCTTCTTTATCATGCTAAGAGGAGCAGGAAAAAGCAAAAAATTTCAGAATTGCACCTTGCAATGCGGAGAAATTACTGTTTGTGCATTTACAATATTCATTGATTTTTGCCATTGAAAAACGTCCAGAAATGATTGAAGCTACTGACTGAATGAAAGGAGCTGGCATCTCACTCTCTTTGAATCTTCTTTATCATGCTAAGAGGAGCAGGAAAAAGCAAAAAATTTCAGAATTGCACCTTGCAATGCGGAGAAATTACTGTTTGTGCATTTACAATATTCATTGATTTTTGCCATTGAAAAACATGTTATTCATATACCAGAAATGTTTGAAGCTACTGACTGAATGAAAGGAGCTGGCACCTCACTCTCTTTGAATCTTCTTTATCATGCTAAGAGGAGCAGGAAAAAGCAAAAAATTTCAGAATTGCACCTTGCAATGCGGAGAAATTACTGTTTGTGCATTTACAATATTCATTGATTTTTGCCATTGAAAAACGTCCAGAAATGATTGAAGCTACTGACTGAATGAAAGGAGCTGGCATCTCACTCTCTTTGAATCTTCTTTATCATGCTAAGAGGAGCAGGAAAAAGCAAAAAATTTCAGAATTGCGCCTTGCAATGTGGAGATATTACTGTTTGTGCATTTACAATATTCATTGATTTTTGCCATTGAAAAACATGTTTTTCATATACCAGAAATGTTTGAAGCTACTGACTGAATGAAAGGAGCTGGCATCTCACTCTCTTTGAATCTTCTTTATCATGCTAGGATTAGCAGGAAAAAGCAAAAAATTTCAGAATTGCACCTTGCAATGTGGAGATATTACTGTTTGTGCATTTACAATATTCATTGACTTTTGCCATTGAAAAACATGTTTTTCATATACCAGAAATGTTTGAAGCTACTGACTGAATGAAAGGAGCTGGCATCTCACTCTCTTTGAATCTTCTTTATCATGCTAGGATTAACAGGAAAAAGCAAAAAATTTCAGAATTGCACCTTGCAATGTGGAGATATTACTGTTTGTGCATTTACAATATTCATTGATTTTTGCCATTGAAAAACGTCCAGAAATGTTTGAAGCTACTGACTGAATGAAAGGAGCTGGCATCTCACTCTCTTTGAATCTTCTTTATCATGCTAGGATTAGCAGGAAAAAGCAAAAAATTTCAGAATTGCACCTTGCAATGTGGAGATATTACTGTTTGTGCATTTACAATATTCATTGATTTTTGCCATTGAAAAACATGTTTTTCATATACCAGAAATGTTTGAAGCTACTGACTGAATGAAAGGAGCTGGCATCTCACTCTCTTTGAATCTTCTTTATCATGCTAGGATTTACAGGAAAAAGCAAAAAATTTCAGAATTGCA